>NC_051396.1:1691564-1696564 GCF_015228065.2 Penaeus monodon | reverse complement strand
GCAGGTTTTGAAGGGCCTCACGGTAACGCCTGTGAATGGAAGGGTTAGGATGGAGGAGAGATTCGAGGGCCGGGATGAAATCACCACGGAGGAGAGAGACATCAGGCAAGGAGTTCCTATGAGAAGAGATGAAACGATCAAAGGATTATATAATGTCGATGGGGATAAGGGGGTGAGGGTGGAGAGCAAAGGAAAGACCGAAGCCAAGGAGTTGTTGCTGGTGAGGGTCAAGGACAGGGAAGTTAGGTTGTGACAGCGTCGATGAGGGAGAAGCGGGACCAAGGACTGCGGGCGGTCAGGCTGGAGAGTTTCTGGGAGAGAGAGTGGTCATGGTTGGTTGAGGGGGACCGGGAAGAATCATGAGCCACGTCGTTATGAGATGGAAAACATGTCTGGGGAGCCGCTCCTTCAGGAAGTTAGAACGTACTGGTAAAATCCTCCTTAATAAAACTGCTGCCTAATTTCAACTTGAACAACGGTTTTTCTCCTGCCAATAGTCTCCTCGCTTCCCATATCCTCCGCCTTCTCACTTAATGCTGGCCACCCTGCGCAGAGTCCGCCCGATCCTCCGACCTCATCTGACCTCCGCTTCCGATCTTTCGTCCTCACCTGCCCCGTGTTACCGCATTGACTCTCCTCTCTCTCTCTTTTATACCCCTTCTTCTCCCTTTCCTGCCGGGCCATAAGTATAAGGCCCGGGGGAAGCTAGAACTTCGCAGATCTCTTATGCTATGCCTTTCCTCTTCAGACCTGAAGATGGAATCCAGATGGATTTCGAAACTGTGGTCTCATTTTCAATATATTTACTTTTTACATTGTGGGTTTCTCTACCATAGTATCTACACGGAAGAGTGCTTTACCATTCCAATATATATATATATATATATATATATATATATATATATATATATATATATATATATATATATATATCCACACAAAGTTTCGTTTGATACATGCATTTTGTTTATTGTAAAATAATTATTAATTGAAGAACACACTATTACAGTAGCGCTGTATAATGTAAGGAATTGGTAATTGCCGTAATGTTAATTGGTCATGGTGGTTGTTACTACTGACTACGGTATTCTTTAGTAGGATTGCCTCGGTCACTCCTCCATTGCCTTAGGCCTGGGCAAGACCTCTCTGCCGTTTGCTGTTCTTCTATTTGGTTTGTGTTGCTTCCTTTTGTTAGGATGAGGGCGATACATTATATTCTATTGATGTATTGCGTAGGTAGGATTTTCTTGTTTTTGTTCTGTGTGTTTGTGTGCTTTATTTTGGTGACGAAAGAAATATAAATAAATTGTGAATATTAAATGAGTTTACGTATTTTCCATTTTTTGGACAAATGATAAATAATAACAGATGTTTGAATTCTGATAATGAAAAGGGACTTTAACACATTTATTATAAAAAAGATTACAATACAATCATGAAAGTACTTCATCAATAAGGAATGATGAAAATACATCAATGGAAAACATTATAAATGAATGAATGAATTAACATTTAATGATAATAATGAGCATCGTAATAAAGAATGAAGAATGAATGACATCAATGAATGAACAAGAAGAAACTTGACAATTACTAGTAGTACTTTAACATCAGGACAGTTGTTGTTACGTGGTATTTAGCCATTCATATCAGGCCGCATCATTCAGTTTTGATTTTTCGCTTATGGTTCTGGCTACCGCATTAGGAGAATTCAGCGCTGCCCACTTCGAACAACCAATCGCATAGTCAAATAAAAATAATTTATGTCAACTTTGTGTATAGCATAGATCGGGAGCACAAACGAGGCGAAATGGATTTACACGAAATTTTGAAAATGAAATTATAAAAACTGGAATGACATTACACTGAAAACACAAGACTTAAAAAAAAAAAAAAAAAAAAAAACTTCTCGGGCTGTATCATTTCAAATGCATGTCACATAACTACAGAAACAACGATAGTAAACTTAAAGATTGGCTGCTGTTCAAAGGTCTTGAGTCTCATCACAATTAGAATAAAATTGTACATTATCAAGACATGATTTGGCTCCAGGAATGATGTAAATTCTTATCGCATGAACACTCCTTAGCAACATTGTACTCATCATAAATGACACTAGACGTAGACAAGGAGCAGAGCTCAACGAGAAAGAATTTATCTCTTATGCCGGACACTAACCTTTGGACAGCGGTCTTAGAGACAGCGATGAAACTCTCCCTCTCTCTCTCTCTTTTTCTCTCTCACTCTCTCTCTCTCTCTCTCTCTCTCTCTCTCTCTCTCTCTCTCTCTCTCTCTCTCTCTCTCTCCCCTCTCTCTCTCTCTCTCTCTCTCAAACACACACACACACACACACACACACACACACACACACACACACACACACACACACACACACACACATACATACCTCTACATATATTTTTTTCTCTCGAATCACTCGTATGTTAAGAAGTCGGTAGTCTCGTCAATGTTTCTTCGGGGATATAGGATTTGTGATAATGGTTTTATCGATCGGGGGCTCGACGTCATTTTTTAAATGTTTTCCAAATTAATATTTCTTTATTTTTCCCTATAGCAGGTACATTTATCTGCAGAATAGCAATCGATACTTATTCCCGTAACACACAACAGGATAGTGCTAGTAATTTATTCACTATTCCGTACAACTCTGTCCCCCGATGAAAAACGGATGGAATTGACATAGTTTTCACGTATCCAAACACGTTGCATAATACATTTGTTAAGCACAATACGGCTAACGGTTCCCTTGATGCTTCTCCACGTATTTACACTATTCTGTGCAAGGGCTACCTTAAATTCTACATTGGCGAAACCGGTAGACTTTTCGAAAAAACAAACAAGAAAATAGGATAAACGTGATGTTAGATCCACCAGAGAATCAAATACGTATTTCAGTCATAAATCGGCGAAATCTTAAAATATAGAAGCTCTGTTCATTAGAAATTTGTCTGATTTTAACTTGAGACTGGTCGGGGAGGCTTGGATGACCTTACTTCGCCATTAGTAAGTATATCCTTCTCTAGGCGCTTTTACCTTGACCCTCTATCTGAGACCTGATTCATCTCTTATTCATTTTGTCTCTATTATTATATAATCTTGTCAAAATACTCTTTGTGTATCCATTCCGGTTATTTACTCGTCAAATGAGGAACTTTTGGCGAGTTCAAGACGTTAGGAATTAATTCCATTTCTTATTGTGGCTGTTTTCCTTTATACACCCCCCACACATATATATGCATATACATAAACACACACAAATATATATATATATATATATATATATATATATATATATATATATATATATATATATATATATATATATATTATATATATATTTATGTATGTATGAATAGGATATGTATATATATATATATATTATATATATATATATATATATATATATATATATATTATGTATGTATGAATAGGATATGTATATATATGTATATATATATATATATATCTATGTATGTAATAATAGGATATTATATTATATATATATATATATATATATATATAATATTATATATATATATAATATATATTATATATATATATATATATATATATATATATATATATATATAATATATATATATATATATATATATATATATGTATATACATTATATATGTACATACTATATATATATATATATATATTATATATTATATATATATATCATATTATATGTATGTTAAGATATATAATATATAATATATATACTATATTATATATATATCATATATATTATATATATATATATGATGGATATATACTATATTATATCATATATCATATATAATACTACTATATATACTACTTCAATATCACTCTCATATATAATCTAATAATTATATTTATTCATATATATCTCATAATACTATGTGTATAATTTCTATTACTATCAATCTATATATACATCCAATCAGCTCTAGTATTACAGGATGCTTCTGTTATATATTTACTCAATTCTAAGATTATCATAATGATCTAGACTAATAATTCATATCATAAATCAATCTGATATAAATTGAATATCTACACACTACATATACAATACAACACTATTCACACACTAACATCACACCATGACAGCCACGACACACACATAGTATCAATACTTCATATCCTAATATAATAGTTATATATATATAATATATAATTATAATATATTTCTCAACAAGGATAACGCCGATCCAGCTTCTTCCAACAGGGATCTCCTTTAACTCTTATCTGGCAGACTGGTCGAGCTGCCAGCCTGACTCTGGATCTACGGACTCTCAAGATTATCTCGCAAAGAGACAGCCTGGTGGGTTATCCACAGGGAAACGAGCTTGGTGCCCATATAGCCTGAGTTGGCGATCCTGGATTATGCAAGTAACAGGTCCAATGCCGGCCTCATGTTGTAGCCGTCGGTTGGACACGTGGTCCTGCCAACTGTACCCCAACTGTCCGGCGAAGGGACTTGTTACAAAAGGCATCAAGATGAGACTCCAAGGCACTAGATAATGTCCAGGTTTCGCTTCCATAAATCAAAACTGGCAGTATTAAAGCCTTGAAGTCAGCTTGGTCCTTCTGCATAGGTAATGACATCTCCAGATACTCTTGTTGGTCGAGTTCATGGCTCCTGCTGCCAGGCTAATCTATCTACTGACTGCATGGTCTGACAGCCCAGAGATATGGACTACGCTACCAAGGTATGCAAAGCTCTTGGTGACTTCAGCATCCTAAACTAAACAGCTTCCCTTAACAGGCCCCCAAAGTCCTGATCGAGGAGGCCTCTATAGGCCTAAGGGCTTTGCCTCATTGCTAAATGCATCAAGATCCGCCACCAGTGATTCCTGAGACTCAGATAGGATAGCAACATCGTCGGCAAAGTCAAGGTCTGTGACCTTGAAATTGCCGTGTTGCTCCACACTCACTTTGGATAGTAGCTCTGCCCATTATCTAGTCCCTGTAGGTGTTGAAAAGT
>NC_051396.1:1669064-1671564 GCF_015228065.2 Penaeus monodon | reverse complement strand
TCAGAATAGACACATGATAATAAAACAAAAAACAATCGACCTCTCCAGGTGCCCTTAGACCGCGTAGCAGCTCTCCCGTACTCCAGCGGCACGACAGGAAAGCCTAAGGGCGTGTCTCTCACCCACTCGGCCATCGCCAATAACATCGCCATGTACCACAACCCGCATACGATCAACGCCGAGAAGGCTGAAGGTGAGGGAGAGAGAGATTGGGGTTCTAATTTGTTGCTTGGTTTAAGGTCTGTCTTTATATTGAGCATCCCTTCGCTCGTCAGATCTGTGTTATATTAGTAAAGGGTTTCAATTCTGCAAGTTGCGTGCGTCACATCGTGGATTTTACTGATTTCAATGAATGCATATACATAGAAGACATCTCTTAGAAAAAAAAGGATTTGTATTTTATAACTTGAAGTAGGAAGACATTTATACAGCAACAAAAATGAATAAATAAATAACAGTTACAAAACCGGATTCACCTGAAACCTCCGTCCCTCCCCACTTTCAGGAGACCACCAGGAGGTTCTGATGGGCCTCCTGCCCTTCTTCCACATCTACGGCATGTGCGTGATCATGACCTCCGGCCTCTGCAGAGGCGCCAAGATCGTCACGCTGCCCAAGTTCGAGCCGCAGATCTACGCCAGCGTCCTCAAGAAGCACAAGGTGAAGGGGGATTTTGTGAAGCGAGGGACCTCAGAGGGTTTAGTGTTGCTGGTGGCGGGAGGTGCTGTTGTTATCTTTGAGTTGTTTTTAGGGGTTGTTTTTGTGTTCTTGTTAGCTGTGTTGTTATCTTTGAGATTTTTTTATACGTGATGTTATTTTTTTCTTGTTACAATTGAGTTGTTTTTATCTTTGTGCTGTCGTTGTCTTTGTTACTATCCTTTTGTTATCTTTCTCTTGCTATCTTTCTGTTGTTGTTTTCTTCTGCTACGAATGATGGAAGTACAGACTGCTCATAAGTTGGCTGGTTGATATTTACTTTGTCGTTTAGATGTCGTTAGGGTAAGAGGGTGACATCATTTAGAAATATAAAGCAGTAATACTAAAACAGCGATGGCGATAATAGTCATGATGATAATAATGAGAATGAAAACAACAACAACAACAATTATAATAACAATAACAACAACAACGATGTTAATTATTATAATAATAGTGATGATGATCACCATTACCATCACCACTACTAATGAAAATTAAAATACACCTCATGAAGCCACAATCCCACCCACCATCTAACATCCAGAACCATCATCGATAACCCTCCACTCATCCACTCCCTTCAGATCTCGGTCCTCCACACGGTGCCGCCCCTCCTGCAGTTCGTCGCCGCCTCTCCTGCCGTGGCGCCCGAGGACCTGTCGCACGTCCACACCGTCATGTGTGGTGCGGCGCCGGTTCCTCCTGCTGCGGCCATGGCGCTCAAGAAGAAGGTGTCGCGACCGATTTTCTTCCAGGAGGGTGAGGATCGGTCTGGCTTCGGTCTGGCTTCGGGGGAGGGAAGGGGGAGGGAAGAAGAGAGGGAAAAGGGAGGAGGGAAGGGAGGAAGAAGGGAAAGGGAGGGGGAGGGAAGAAGAGAGAAGAGAGAGGGGGAGGGAGGGGATTATGAAAGAGTGAGGATGATAGGGAAAGAGAAGGTCAGGGAGGGGAGAGTAGTAATAGAGTGAGGAGAAGGGAAGAGAGAGGGTAGAGGTCCGGGAGAGAGAGTAGAGAGTAGAAAGTGTTGGCTGGATTCATTGATACGAGAGAATTGGGTGACATGACGGACGAGCACGGGTGAGCGCGCGACTCGGCGAAACGATCCATACCCCCTGTACAGAAGCATAACCCCAACCATTGCAACCCACCTGGTCGGCCGCGGAAACCCCTGCCCCTCGATAGAGGCGACACGACACTGGGACTAGTCCCGGAGGCTCGTCTACGACAAAGGCCAAGAGGCGAATGGAGGAGGAGGGCAGTCGGGAGCGAGGGGGAGCTCTGCGTCATTCGCCGCGGTAAGAGCAATATAGAGATAAAGAAGAGTCGAAGTAACGTTAGGAGCCCCTAAGCTCAATTTCCTCTTGCCTACCCCTAGCTTCGCTACATAATGCGCAAGACTAAGGGAGAAAAGGAGATACTGTGAAATCGTCAAATCAACAAAAGGTCTAAGATCGTCGATTTGGAAGTCATTAGCAATAACCAGGGGAGTCCCCATTCAGGTAAAATAATATAATAAAATAATAATAATATAATAATCAGTAATAATTCTATAATCTAAGAAAATATAAAGGATAATAAATACGTAAATAATGATAATGACAAAGGATCTATAATTACGAAGAAATAATAAAATAACAAGCGAGATCTCTATGAATAATAAAAATAAAATTCAAACTTAAAATAACAAAAAAACAAAAAAAAAGAAAAAAAAATCGGTAATTACAAAAGGGAATTCATATAACCCACTTTCAGATCAGATAAGAAACATGATAAAAAAAACTTGTTACCGAGAGATCTTGATAAG
>NC_051396.1:1651564-1661564 GCF_015228065.2 Penaeus monodon | reverse complement strand
GCAGGTGCAGGCTGCTCTCCTCTTCCTCCTCCTCTTGGTCTTGCCGCAGCGTTATGTTCACCATGTCAAGAGGAGTCACCCCAAACAGCGCTGGCAGCATCCAGAGTGCATCGGCTTCAGCCTTCAGCTTGTTGTTCTCCTCCTGCAGACCCTCCTGGTCCTTGGTCCAGCTGCTGCTCCTGTTCACGCAGCTGTAGGAGTGCTGTGGCCAGCTGAAGATTCTGCGCACGGGCATCTTCACTGCTCTGCTTCAGCGCCTTGATCTCTTGTTCTCGTTCTATATGCCAAACAACGAAAGGCAAACAAGTGGTTAAAGAAAATATTGGCACTATATTGTAATACAATAAGAGAGAACAAGAAAGGAGACAAATATATCAATCACGCAATTTCATTCAAGAAGTTATTCTCCCAACAGAACAATTTTCATAACAAAATCTTCAGTGTTCTGAAATCAACCTAATGATAACTACTGCTCTCACCCAGCATCTTGGCCATCACGCCCTCCAAGGCATCTGCCATGCTGCACATCCTGCTGGCATTCCCTTCTTCCTCTGTCACCTCGCCTTCTTCATCTGCATCTGCCTCTTCCTCCTCCTCATCCTCTTCCTCCTCTTCTTCCTCATCCTCTTCATCTCCGTCATGTTCCTCCTCCTCCATGTGGGGTCTTGGAGAGGTCTTGGTGCTAGCAAGACTTGTTGTTGGTCCGGCGAAACTGCAGGTGGGACACACACCTGGTGGAAGCTGTCTCAGGCCTAGTAACAAAGAAGAAACAATACAGTCATCACTTGAAATGTTTAATGTTTATTGAAAAAGTAGAAGAAAAGTATTATATTTTATTATACAAATTTTGCTGGTATCTGAGACCAAAAGTGTTCTGGATCTGTAAAATTAATAAAAAAAAAAAGAAGAAGAAAAAAAGAAGACTAAATAAACATGCCATCAAAAAAGAGAGGAAAAAAAAATCAAACAGCCAATAAGTTAAGACACTAAAGGCCTTTCTTTCACCTGCTCGAGAACTTGGTGCTTGAGTTGTGATGAGCGAGCCGCAGTTGAGGCAGTCCCCTGTTTTTCCCTGCGACACTCCGGTTGCTGCCATCTGACGTTCTTCTTCGGCAAGTCTCTCACGCTGGTATTCGCCCGTAATGGCCTACGGCAAACAAATATACAGGTATTAATCTATGTTTATTTTATAAGAAGGGCTATTGCATGTTCACCTGTACAAATAAAGTTTTGGAATAAAAAAGTGCAAGGAAAGTAATCATTAATTATGTGAGTAAATGAATGAGTAAATGAACGTGTGTGGGTTTATGCACCTTTGATTAATATCCAAAGACTCAACTAGAAAGGCTTTCATACCTGCAGGTGTTGCTTTCCATAGAGATGTTCTCGCTTGTTATGCAGAGATGTGAACAGCTGGTCACAGATTCTACAATAAAGCTCTTCACTATCATCGTCCTGAATGCAGAAGAAAAGATTTTACTGGTATACCAAACCCTAATAAATAAAGCATATGAGAAACTTGAAATATCATATCACAATATTGGGGAAATAACATTTAAAAAATCACCCTCAAACTCAATACCTTTAATACTAAAATTGGCAGTAACAGTTAACACAACTTGTATGCTAATTACTTAAAAAAAAAAACTCATCTGCCTTTTTACTTCTGAGAAGCCAAAACATAATGTAATATCTAATTTTATACTTTGTTTTATATTCCCTTTGCAACTGCACCATCGTATGATATTATTTACTTGTCATAATTTCATTCTTTAAATATATAACTGCTTCCTACTGACATTAATCATATCTTATATCACCTATTTACATTACTTCATTTCCTATACTTCACAACAATAATTTCCTACTTACATCAATTTCATCTGTAAAGTCAGATGACTCCTCTGTCGTTGTCCCTCCTCGCTTGATAACATCTAAATAATAAGAATAACAGAGTTAGGAAATAGGATTATGTTCCTATAATAAAAATAATTCGCTGTGGCATATTGAAATATTGCAACTTTACACACTATGATTACTGAATATAGAAGATGCATAATCTTATGCATATACACATATAATGTACAAATGTACAAATGTACACATGTACACACACACACACACACACACACACACACACACACACACACACACACACACACACACACACACACACACACACACACACACACACACACACACACACACACACACACACACACACACACACACACACACACACACACACACACACACTCTCATGCACAAATAATAATGAATAAATAAGTATATAATAATTGTAAAAAACAAAATAAACAAACAGATTACCTTGGAAATTCTTGTTCTTAAACCTCTTCCATTATAAAGTGTGAGAATAAAAAGATAATATCATAAAAGAACTCAAGATGAGTTTGCAAAATCTTACTCTTTATCCTCTTTTTCCGGAGAAGCAACTGGTAATCATGAGACTGCCGATAGGCCTGCAGCTCATTGCGGTAGCGTCGCTTGTCCTGCTCAGAACGAGTTACGAATGCAGCCTTCTGTTCAGGGGTAAGAGATGACCACTCGGCTCCTAGAAGCTTGGTGACCTGGAACAACACAATTACTGAAGTCTACCTGAAGAGAAGATTACATCTCTCTTGAAGCTGAAGCACAGTATGATGAAATACATGATTCACTTCCGCTGCAGATTTTCTTTATTTGGGTCTTGTTAACATACGAGCATCAAATTTTATGGCCTTGAACAAAAGTTATACATTACAGCTATCCTAGGAGAAATACTGCAAGAGTCTCTGACAGGTGAAGCAGGATTGGATTCTGATGGACGTTCTTTACAAAAGACTAAAAAAGACTGTGGATGGGTGGCAACAAGTAACTGGTGGTCAACTTTTTGGCTTAACAAGGTTCAACAATGTGCTGACACTCTACATGGCTTCAATTGGTTCTTCAAGGTGCACAATACAGTGTGGAAAAGATACATGGCAAGCATGCACGAACTGAGCCAGCCAAATTTAGATGAAAAGTCTTATCTAATCCCACTTTTGTAAATGACCCTACTGGGAAAAGAGGCATGGCAAACAATGAAAGATATTATAATAATAGCCCTGTAAAGCCTCAATAAATTATCACTATAGGGTAGTGAGCCAATGCTTTAGCCAACTTGGTGGTCTAGGTAGTCCACTTTAAGTTAACCCAAAGCCTCCAAGAAAATGTTATGTTCACTGTAGTATTCATTTGTGAAAGGGCTCTGCACATAGATGGCTCTACAAGAGCTTAGCCACAATGGAGTCAATTAGTATACCTTGTGACCTCACCTGATTTTACTTTTCCTTGAGTTTGTGGGAAAAACATTATTTTTACTAATGCTACCAATATCGGTGCAGTCATTTTTATTATGGAAATTATAATTATTATAGTGCTACTGACACTACTAACAACAATATCTGATACAAGAATATATTTTCGAAAATCAAGGAAAAGCATAAACAGGTGAGACAGATAGTACTTGTAACTGGCTCATTGGTGACTAAGTACCTGTGGAGCCATCTGGTGGCTTCGGGTTAAGTACAGCCCTTGTTCATCAATTCTGATTTTATAACCAGAATATGGAAACAAACACAGACATTGAATTAGCAATTCATGTTAATAAATACTTACAGCCCCAAAACTTAGCTCTGGTCGTGTCTCCTTGTAATATTTACGACGCTCATTAAGGAACAGAACATATGCCGTCAGAGGTGCCTTAGGAGGCTTGACTCCAGGAATTTCTGGTTTCCGCTTGCGACCTTTGGGCCATCCTCCTCTCCTTTTCTGCATTAAAAAAAGAAAGATATTTTCGATTTTTCATTATATGTACACTGCATGTAATAATGAACAAATCAACCAAAAGACGAAGAAGAAAAAAAGGTACCAACCATAAAAAAAAGAAAAAAGATTTTCACTCAATTGATGTACATCAAAATCAATCAGATTCTTCAAATATGTAATTGTACATGATAATAATACCTCATTATTCTTTCCTTTTTTCTTAATCAATAAATGATCTAAACAAATGACAATATGCATGATTTCATTAGCATTTTGATGTGATTAGAATGAATCTAGTATCATTTTCCCTATGCCTCCTAGCATATCCTTTTCTTTTTACTATCTATACACCTTCTGCCTCATGTCACTTACTTTCACAGCCACAGGCGAGGTTGACGGTCCCCTGGAGGAAGAAGAGGAAGGTCGGGGCTGCAGGAAGGACGGGGTAACAACTGGAGCTTCTGAGGCAGACTCGGTCGATGACTCAATAGGTTCGTCAACTGAGGAGCCCATGCCACTCGTTTCCCCATCCGTGTCCACTCCGGGGATTATCTGTGACAGAGTGAGTTACATATTAAATTGCAGAAATATGGGGGAAACAATAAAATCAAGTTGTCAATGCCAGGAAGATTAAATAACACTGTTTCGATATACTCCAACAATGATAAATTAGATGAACCACCAATGTAACAATAGGTAAAATTAAACACTAAACACACACATGCACATTCACACACATAGGCACACACACACAAAGTTTCAAAACCTGCCAGAATCGACCATAACTAAATCTAAATTTAAAGTTTATATAGTTATATCTCTCAACATATCAAAGGAAAGCACTGACAGCACAGACCTTTCTGACATTCTTCCTCATGACACCCCCATCCCTTTGCTTGGCCCCCCGGTAGCTCCTGGGCTGGGAGGGCCACCGGAGGGAAGGCCCCACAAATGGCTCTTCGTACTGGTCGTCTTCATCCACTGAGGACTTGGAGCTCTCAACAAGCTTGAATTTCATGGTTGGGTCTCGGTGGACTCCATCCTCCAGCTGTAGCACAGTTCTGGAGGTGGCACTGGGTACAACTGTGCCAATCCTCTGATGGTTCTTCATTAGAGTCACATTCTCTTTCCCCGAAACCAATGTTTTTTCCTTCATGGCTCCTGACACAGGACTAGCCATTGATACTGCACTGATAATGGGTGCCTGTTCCCCCTGGCTGCCCTTGGAGTACATCTTTGGGGAGCTTCTTGAGGGGAAGTTGGCCTTACTCCTTTCCCTTGAGGTGTAGTCAGTGTGGCTGGCCCTGCTGGGGGGCTTCACTGAGGATTTCTTCACCGGGGTTGCCATCTTGCCAAGCTGCCTCTCGGTGTCAATGCTCTCCTGAAATAGCATTAACTTCCATAAACAAATAATCTTTTTACCTAAATAATTCTACAAATATACTTTTACTAAGAATAATTCAATCTTCAAATTTTAGCTTGTTTTCTCTTTCTTCCACATAAAATGGTAATGAAAAAGAAAAAAAAATTGTCTTGCAACATTACATTACATATAAATAATAAGAGCTTCTTAATATCCACAGTATGCTGATCACAAGTAACCTATTTGCTGATCTTGTTTATGATGTCATGATCATGAAATTATTTGACAATAACTGTTAATCAAATTCTTAAGAAAAAATTAATCTTGCTACACGCACCAGCAACTTATCAGAAGAGGGAAGGCCTTCTGAAATTGGCAGAAAGTTGACCGAGTCATTCAGCAGAAGCAAGGCATCACCATCCAGCATCCCGCCTTCACTGACAACCTCAGAATCGGCTAAAATCACAGTCTCACTGACGTCATCCTCCGACTGAATATTCAACTGTAGGGTGTTGCTGACTAGCCACAGTGGATCTTGACCATAACTGTAATTTTCATTATCTGTTAGTTGTCATATTATTGGCAGTGGATTTTATTTCATCTCTTTTCATGACTAAAAATATCATAAATGCATGTCAAACATCAACAGTAATCCATCAGAGACAAAGAAGTTAGTATAAGTGACATGGAACTTTTGTGACTCAGTAGCTTATGCTAGACTGTTTCTTTATATATATTTTTTCAAATCAAAATATACATCTATTAAAATAAGAATATACTTAATATTTCATTTATGTTTTTTATGATTATCAAGTAGATAAAATTCTCACAAGAAAAGATTGTACCTGCCTTTTTTCATTACTAAAATTATCAAATCAAAATACTAATTTGAGTATACTGCAAAACTGCTTCACCATTGTAACATGATGTTGGCTCACCTAAAAGACCTGATGTAAAATTATAAAACCAAACCTAATGTCACTACTCTACCTTACTAGGACTTGAAGTGACCTAACCAATTCTTTTCTAATATTAAACAAACTTAATGAATTAACTCTTTCCATACTGTGGCTCTCCTGTTGGCGTAAACCAGAGTGCCCTGTTTTCTAACTGCCGCAGTCAGGTAATTGCCTTTTTTTGTCCAGGTGGTCCTGGGGACTCTCCCCTTAAGCTTGTACTGATTTAGGGGTTTTTAGCCCGGGGAAGATTAATACAAAACTTTAAAAAAACTTAGTTTTTTTAAAAAGAGAATTTTGACCAAAACCTCTGGTTTAAAAGGGAAACCCAAGGGTCTTTTTTGGGGGGGAACTCGTATTCAAGGGATTAGACTTACCTTCTCTAAAAATAAGAACTTATGAAACAAAAAAATCTGGTAAACAGTTCCCCTATGCACTAATCTTATAATTCATTTTATCACCTGGCATTTTTTTTTTTTTTTTTGTTTTTTTTAAAACTACTAAACAAGTCTTACAGGGTTTTTAAAAGTTTTTGGTTTTTGAAAAGTATTTAAAAAAAATAGGGAAAAGGAATATTCTTAAAAGAAACACTAAGAATTATAATAAAAAAATAAAAAACCCTCCCCAATATAATAAACCCTTGAAAGTTTTATGTTCCCCACAAGAAAAAGGGGATGCAAATTTTTACACTTTTTGCAAAGAAAAAGCTGCCCAAACCTTAAAAAACAGTGCTTCTTGAAAAGAGAAAACTTTTTCCCAAATCACGAATGGAACAATTTTCCGGGAAAATCAAAAAAAAAAAACCCAAACACAACCAACAAAAATTTTAACAACCCAAACCCCAAAAAAAAATAGGCAGATGGAAGTGGAAGACCAGACAATGAGGAGGATAGAGAAGGAGAATCATAAAGTACATTATATTGAGGTGTTACATATAACAAAAATAACCCAAAAATGACTGCCTTTCCCTCCCCCAAACGGACCTGTCTCTCTCGCTGAAATCCTGGTCCAGGCCCAGCGAGGCGGCCACCCGCGCCTTCTTCTGGCCCCCCGCAGCCTCCTCCTCCCCCTCGCTCCCGCAGTAGAGCACCAGCGTCTCCTCCTGCTCCTCCTCCGCCTCCTGCAGTCCTCCTCCGAACAGGAGCGGCGACCCTCGTCCTCCAGCTCCCCCTCCAGCCTCCATCGACTGGAAGGTCCCACGCGCTTCCTCCTTTCCACACGGAGAGATCTCCTTCTCCCTCAGCCCCCGAGGAGGAGGCGAGCCTTCTCCCCTTCCACCCGACGAGCAATTCCGCGTCTCAAGAGCGCCGATTTCTTCCCCTTCGGCCGACCCTAGGCTTGGGACGCAGCAGGTGCCTCGGTTACCGCCGTCCTGCGCCGCTTCTGCCCTCTTAGGCTCGTCCTGGGGGCCCTGGCGTCTCGAGTGCCTCCCCGGGCTGCAAACTGCGGTGTCTCGGGCGCCTTCCCTCGCCCTCGGTGGCCCCCTGAAACCCGGAAGGAAAACTCAGGTGTCCGCCTCCCTTCTCCCAGGCCTCCGGAGCCGATCGGGGTCAGGCGGGACGGGAGCCAGAAATGAGGGGTTATTTCGCCTGCGGCTCCTTTTTGCTCTCTGCTCACTCGATATTTTCTATTTGCTCATCGGGCGGCGTCTGGGGCTTCGTCCGGTGCGTGGCTATTGGGTAAATTCGACGGGAAAGTTATGTCCGACGCAAGGCGAGGCTCATTTGTTTTCTTGAACCAAAACAAAAACAAAGAGAAAGAAAACAAACAATCTTTTCCCGGAAAGTCAAAACAACAACAAAGATTATTGACCTTTTATTGTTGTTTTGGGTAATTTTCTATTTTTTAAAAAAATTAATATTAAAAAAAAAAAAAACCATTCGAGAAAAAAAGTGTGTGTGTGTGGGGGGGGGGGGTTAACTTTCTTCAAAATTTCTCGTTTGTCTTTATAAATTCTGTAAAACATTTTCATGTCAACAAGGAACAGATTGATATTTTCAAGCAAAAGAACAGATTATCATTCGAATCAAAAGCAAAAGAGACAACACACACAAATATATATGTATAAACACACACACACACACACACTCAGATATATTATTTTATAAAATTTAATTATATATTTTAATATAATATATATAAATTTATAAATATATAAAATTTATAAAATAATTATATGTATATTTAAATATATATATATTTTATATATATATATAATATTATTATTTTTATATATTACTTGAATGTATGTTTTTAAAATTTTATTTATATTATATTATTATATATAAATATATTTTAAAAATAAAATATTTTATAATGTGGTGTGTGTTTTGGGGTGTGTGTGTGTGTGTGTGTGTGTTGTGGTGGTGTGTGTGTGTGTGGTGTGGTGTGTGGGGGGTGTGTGTGTTGTGTGGGGGTTGTGTGTGGGGTGGGGTGTGTGTGTGTTTTTTTTATTTTTTTTATTTTTTTTTTATATTTTTTTTTATATATTTTTACTATTTTATTTATTTATTATTTTCTTTTTTATATTTTTTTTTTTATTTCTATTAAAATCTTTTTTATATTATAAATTATTTTTTTCTATAAAATTTTTTAAAATTTTTTTAATTTTTATTTTATTTTTTTTTTTTTTTTTTTTTTTTAATTTTTTAAACTTTATTTTTTTTTTTTATTTAAATTATTATATATATATTTTCTATAAAATTTATATTTATATGTAAAAGTTCCCTTTAACTATCTATCAATCACAATCCTTTTAATATATATGTACATCATACAAAACATCATACCCCAAATTCTGCATACACACACACACACACACAAACAAATTTTAAAATTTTAATATATTATTATTATATATATATATTATTAGTATATATTTTAATAGATTTATATTATATACTATAATATTTATATATTATTTTTTAAATTTATAATAAAAATTATATTTATTATATATATTTTACTCATACATATCCCTCTATCAAAAAAAAAACCCCCCCCCCAAAATTTAATATATATATATATATAAATTATATATTTTATTATATTTATATTATATTAAATTATATTTATATTTTATTATGTGTGTTGGTGTGTGTGTGTGGTTTTGGGTGGTGTGGGTGGTGGTGGTGTGTTGGGGTTATAATAAAAAAATTTTATTTTTTTTTATATTTTTTATTTTTGTGTTCTAAAAAGTCTTTTGCTTTCCTCTTTTTGCCCCTTTGCTCTGTCCCCCTTTTTTCCCTAAAGGTTTAAAAAAACCTGGCGAGTTTCCCAGTCTTTTGGTCGTTTTCCTTGTCTCACAAAAATTTGGTTTCCAAAAAATACTTTTTTCGGCGTTCCTTCAATCCCGTTGGAAATCTCTCTGGTCCTCTGTTTTATTTTGTTTTGTAGGTTTTTTTTTAAACTATTTTTTTTTTTTAGTGCGATATTTTTTGTATTCTGCTTTTCGTTTGTACGTTCTTGCCATTTCGTGTGGGTCTGGCAAAAACGAAATTCCCCCCCTTAAGGGTTTCCCTTTTTCCCCTCCTCCGGAAATTTTTACTACAAGGGCCTTTTTCTTTGGGAAGCAGTGCTTAAACCTTAAAGTCATCTTTTTGCTTTTTAAAAATTTTGCTCAGCATAGCGCTTTTCTGGCCCCTTTCCCCGGTATTTCTGCTCGTTTGGAAAAAAAAAAATTTTTTATGATTTTCTGCATTCCACGAATGTGGCTGAGCTCTGGGGTCGAAACGTTCCCAGTCAATTTTGCTATTAATATAGCGTTACAAAAAATTCTTTTGGATTAGTTTCCGAAACTTTTAGCACTTCTTCCAGGCTTTTTTTTAACGTTTCTTGAGGACGTTTTTCTTATTTTTCTTGTGACCACACCGAT
>NC_051396.1:1629064-1641564 GCF_015228065.2 Penaeus monodon | reverse complement strand
AAATATATATATATATATTATATAAAATTATATTATATTTACGTACACCCAAAAACACACAAAACACACACGCACACACACACACCCCACACACACACACATATATATATATATTTTATATTTTATATATTCTATTATATATATTAAAATTTTAAAAATTTTATATTATTTTAAAATGTATATTAAATAAAAATGTGTTTATATGTATGTATGTATCTATTATGTATATATAATAAAGGGGGTGTAAACACACACAAAACACACCCCAAAAACAAAAACACACCACACACCCACCCCCAACCCCCCCCCACACACACCACCCCCACACACATTATATATATAAAATAAAATTTTATATAAATTTTAAAATATATATATATATATATATATTAAAACTACAAACCCCCACCCAACACCCCACACCCACACAACCACACCCCCCCACACAACACACACACACACAACACACAACAACCCCCATTTCCTATAATTTAAAAATAAAATTTTAAAAAATTTTAAAATTAAATTTAAAATTAAAAAATAAAAATTTTAAAATTTTTTATATATATATATTATAATTATATTATATATGTTATTTTATACACCAATGTAATTTACAAAACACCCACACACACACACACACACATAAAAAATGTGTGTATTATATATGGGGTGTGTGGTTTTGTTTTGTGTGTTGGGGTGTGTTGTGTATTTTTTAATATATTTATTTATTATGTATAAAATATAAAATTATATATATATAATCAAAATTATATATTTTATTTTAAAATATATGTGTTTTCCAAAATATAAAGAAAAGTAGATAGATGATAAAATGTAAAATAAAACCCCATATATAATATTAATCTAATATTATATTAATTTATTATATATAATATTTAATTTTATCCCTATAATTTTTTTATTTATTAATTATATAAAATATATATAAAATTTATTATATATTTTTCCTGAATATTTATAAAATTTTTACCCCCCCCCCCATACCCCCACCCCCACACCCACCCCCCACCCACCCCACCACAAAACACACCCCCACACACACCATATATATTTATTTTAAAATTATATACATATTTTTATAATTTTATTTTAAAAATATATTATATAATATATATTAAATTTTTATTATATATTATATATACCTTATATTTTATATATATAAAATATATAAAATATTTTAATTAGATATATTATATATATATTTTCCCTTTAAATTTATTATTTTTTATATATATATATATAATTAAAATACCCTATTATATTTTATTATTATATTAAAAAAATTTTTCCCTTTATTTTATTATTTAAAATTTTTTTTATTTTTTTTGTTTAATTTCCCCCCCTTTTTTTATTTTATTTTTTTTATTTTATTTTATTTTATTTATTTTTTTTTTTTTTTTTTTTTTATATTTTTTGTTATTTTTTTAATTTTTTTTTTTTTTTTTTTTTATTTTTTTTTTGTTTTGTGTGTTTTGTGTGTGTGTGTGTGGTTTTGTGTGTGTGTGTGTGTGTGTGTGTTGTGTGTGTGTGTGTATATTTTTAATATGTATAAAATTTATTCCTGTTAAAATTTATATATAAAATTTTTTATGTGGGATATATATATTAATTAATTTTAAAATTATATATATATATTTTATTTTTTATTATATTAAAATATTTGTATATATACATATCTATCTATCTATCTATCTATCTTTATATATATGTAAAACATAAAACATATATAAAAAATTATATTAAAAATATATATTATTATTTATATATATATTATTTTAAAATAATTATTATATAAAATTTTAAAATTTTATATTTATAATCTTAACCCCCCACCCCACACACAAAAACCCCAAAAACCCCCAACCCCCACCAAAAACAACCAAACCCCCCCCACCCCCTTTATGTTTGTTTTATATTTTATATATAAACTATATTTTAATTTAAAACTAAAATATTTATTATTTATATAACTATATTATATAAAAGGCCGCGGTGGCCCCAGTGTTAAGGAAAAAATCGGAAATTTAAGACTGGGGCAAAGACGACAAAATTTTTTGAGTTTTGGGGTTTGAGTCAAAAACCCGGGCCCGGCCCCGTTGTTTTCCCCTGGGCAAGGAACTACAAAACCCTTGGGTGGGTGGGCAAGCCAGCCCCAATCAGTGCTGGGGAAATTTGAGAAAGGTGACTCGTAAAAAACACCGGGCGGGAAAGGGAATTTGGGAAACCCCCGCTTTTAAAATTGCCAAAAAAAATCATGGAAAAACCATATCACCAACGGGACTGGTGGGGCATTTTTTATTTTACCAAACAATAAATTTTCCCCAAAAACCCCCAAACCCCACAACACACACAAAAAACACACAACACAAAACAAAAACACACACACCCACACACCCCAAAACACACCCCACACACCACACACACAAAACCCCAACATATATTTTATTAAAATATATATATATATATATATTATATTATATATATATATTTTAAAATTTATTATATATATATATTATGAAAAAAAACCTATGTTTTATATATATATTATATTATAATATTAAAATAATTTTATATATATATATATATTTATATAAAATATTAAAAAATACCTGTCTACCTAAAAGCAAAATTTAAAACCCTCTAATTATTTATCTATTTATCTTTTAAAATCAATACAAGTCTGTTTTTTCGTTTGGGCCCGGGGTGTTACCCATTTACCTCTCTCTCTCTCTCTCTCTCTCTCTCTTTTCTCTCTCCCCTCCTCTCTCCCCCTTCTCTTTTCCCCTCTTCCCCTTCTCTTTATAAAATAAAATATATATATTTTTATTATATATATATTAAAATATATACATATTATTTAAAATTAAAATACCCCCTTTTTATATATATATTTTTATATATTTTTTAATAATTTTTATATTTTTAAATATTTTAATTTACCTTCACACACCCCCCTTTAAAAATTATATAATTTTTATAAAATCTTTTTTTATAATTTATTTTATATATTTTAATTATTCTTTATGATTCAAATTCCCCCCCCATTTATTATTGTTATATTATATTAATTATATTATTTATTTATTTATTTTTTATTAAAATTTTATCCCCCTTTTTTTTTTTTATTTATTTTTTTTATTTTTTTTAATTTTTTTATTTTTTTCCCCCCCCCAAACCCCCCCCGCACCCCCTTTTTTTTCCCCTGTTTTTTTTTTTTTATTATTAAAATTTTTTTATTTTTTTTTTTTTTTTTATATCCCCCCCTTTTTTCCTTTTTTTTTTTCCTTGTTAAATTTTTTTTTTTTTATTTTTTATTTATATTAATTTTCTTTATTTTTTTTTTTTTTTTTTATTTTTTTTTATTTTTTTTTTTTTTTTCCCCCTTTCCGTTTTGGGTTGTGTCCCCCGGGGGGTGGGGGGAAGGTGGCCCCCCCTGGTTCCGGCCCCCGGGTTTGGTCCCCCGGGGGCCCCCAAAAAGATGCCCTTTGGGTTTTTGGGGGGGTCACGGATGTCGGAGGGCAGGATGACAAAGGGGGACAACCGGGTTTAGATAAATTTTCTTTTTTTTTTTACAAAAGCAGGCCGGAGGGCGAGAGCCATGACAAGATGACGTGCCGAAATAGCGAAATTCGGTAAAGCACCGCGCAAAATCGGCGCAAGATCGGAAGGGTTAGGTGAAGCACACACACACAACCCCAACCCCACACCCACACCCACAACACATAACAAAACCACACACCACCAAAAGGGTTTTTTTTTTTATTTTTTTTTTTATATATATTATTCTCCTTATTCCCTTTTTTCTTCCCCTCTTCTCGCTCTCCCCCTCTCTTTTCTCTCTCTCTCTTTTCTCTCTCCCTCTCCTTTTCTCTCCCTTTTCTCCCTCTCTCTTATTAATTATATATTATTATATATATTATATATTACTTATAATAGGAAATGAGGGATCACATATTTTAAAAAACCCAAAAAACATATAAAAAATCCCCATTCCTTTATCTATCTTTTGTATATTTTGTCTATGAATATATACACACTATACATATAATAAACCGAAGACGAGACTGAGCGACAATATCAAAGATATTTGCGGGCTGTCGATGGTATAAGTGGAAAGAAAAGCGTAAGATCGAGTTTGGTGGCGAGGGATGGTGGAGGGGTCCACGGCTGCTCAAGCATGAGCATACCGTTATTGATTGATTGATACATATAATAACGCTTAAAGCACCTCTATTCCTGCTTTAGTGAAGTCTGATGGTAGTGTTATTTGTAGTCCGATTGAGAAAGCTGCCTTGTTAGTAGAATGCTTTAATTCAAGTTTAGAAGAAATCAAATTTCCTCTTTCATGTCACCCATTAGGGCCTCTGATATCAAGTATCTGTTATCAGAATTAGTCGAATATTGTAGAGTAGACCATAATGGCTTCTTTCCTTTGATAAAAAAGAACAGTCAGTTAGCCCCTAAGTTAACTTACGCCTTTTAGTTCCTCAAGGTTCCTTTTCAGAGTGCTTGCACTTGGGTAATGATTCCCTATTCCCAAGGGCCCACGGCAGTCTTTGCCTACTGACTGTAGACCCATTTCAGTTGCACCAAGTTTATCTCAGGTTTTTGAACGATTGCTGGCCAAACGTCTTTCTGTATATTTGAGACTGTTTCTTCCAGAGAATCAGTTTGGTTTTAGAAAGGGACTCGGCTGTAATGATGCGTTGCTTATGCTGTTGCATGAGATGCAGATGCTTTAGATAGGGGTCACGATCAGTGCTTACCTCTCTGGATTTTGGTGCAACTTTTGACACTTGATCACAAGGGTTTGATTTTTAAGCTGCAGGTTGTTGGTGTTAGTGGTAAAGTTTTAGGTATTTTAACTGAATTGTTGACTGGTAGACAGGGTAGTGTTCTTGGGCCTTTGCTCTTCATTTTATATACAAGCGATATGTGGATCGGCATTGCTAATAAAATGTCGGCATATGCTGATGATACTTCTCTTTATGCTGATATTCCTTCTCCGGCAACCGGGCAGATAGTAGCTGACAGCCTGACTAAAGACCTGAAGATAATTTAATCGTGGTGCTCTCGGTGGGGCATGAAATTAAATCCTACCATGTCTACGGAAATGATTCTGAGTCGGTCTAGAACGCAGTATGTATATATATATAATATATACATACTTACATACATTTATATATGCAAATATATACATTCTAGTACCAATGTACTGGAATATATATATTTGCATATATATATGCGAAAAATCGCCCTTTATGTAGCATGTGATCCATTCTGGCAAAGTCCCTGCAATTTCTTCTTGGTTCTTGCCCATCGCTTCATGGAGAATGATCATCGTGTCAAAGGAAACGACGGATTTCGACTACACTACGTGGACGCCGAGGTACACACGAGGAATACCCACAAATATAGATGATTTGATTTATTTTCTACCCGTAATAGGGGAGCTTCAGAAGGACAAATTTAATGGTCTCTTTCTCCGTGCTCTTAGAATATGCATGCCGGAGTTCCTGGAAAAAATAAGTCATATCAGGGAGGTCTTCCAGCGTCTCCATTTTCCGCACGGCATGCTTATTCAACTCAGATTATTCATTCCACACTTAGAAATGCTTGAGTGTTTGGAGGCCAGGTGAGTGCCATACAATCCAGGGTCGTCAGAGAAAACGCCAGGACACAAAAGGAGAGAGGTATGCTATACAGTATATTTTCCGATGCGTGTTGAAATATACACATAGGATAAAAAGAAACACTGCCACAATAATCGCTGCAAACGAACGTAATATTTCTATTGATGAGTTCGAAACAGTTTTTCTTGTTTCTTTTTTTATATTCGTGTACCCGTTACTGTGTTTGACCTCAATAGACATAAGAGACACAAGACTTGGACTAGCAACATATAGTCCTCTAGCACCATAACAAAAGGAGATCCTACGTTCTTCTCTTTGACACTGACTGACGCCCGTTTCCTTAAGCTAATCCCAACCTCTGTTCCCAAGTGGCGTTAATGCAACCAACTATTGCCTTGAACACCGCTCCGAGGGGCATGCGATTATCATTTCACGCTTAATCACGGTTGTGACCTGATAGTTATTGCACGTGTAAGTCATTCTCTGTCACTTGTATCGTATTCCTTGAGGAAGGAATACAGCGGAAAATCTTCGGGTGTATTCGAGTGCATTCATGTTTATTTTTCCTTAGTTGATTTGTTTGCAGGTTCTCTAGTATTTATCCTCTATACTGATCCTAATCTCTCTCTCTCTCTTTCTGTTTATCTGTCTGTCCGTTCGTCTCTCTCTCTTTTTGTCTTCATGTTTGTCTATCTGTCTGTTTGTCTCTCTCTCTTTCTTTCTGTCTCTCTGTCTGCATCTCTCGCTCTCTCTTTTTGTCTGTCTATCTCTCTCTCTGTGTCTCTCTTTTTTGCTCCCTCTTTCTGTTTATCAATCTGTCTGTTCATCTCTCTCTCTCTCTCTCTTTGACTGTCTGTCTGTCTGTATCTTTCTCTCACTCTCTCTTTCTGTTTATCTGTTTGCCTGTATCTCTCTCTCTCTCTCTCTCTCTCTCTCTCTCTCTCTCTGTATCTATCTATGTCTATCTATTTATCTCTCTTCACGATTTGATGAAAATCAGTTTTACTCGTCCTACTTCTGTTAGCGAATTGGAAAGCTGAGCAAGTTCTTTTTCATAACGCCAAAGGCACTGTACGAGGACATCAGATTCTACTCGTAAAAAAAGGTGAGAGATATAACAAGGTAATTTCAAAACTGACTAAGATATATTATCTTCATCAAGATGATTGAGCTTTTAGTCTCGCAGTTGGATTTTATGGAGATTATTACCTCTCTCTCTCTCTCTCTCTCTCTCTCTCTCTCTCTCTCTCTCTCTCTCTCTCTCTCTCTCTCTCTCTCTCTCTTTTATTTATATATATCATTATATCTTCTCTCTCTTTTCTTTTTTCTCTCTCTTCTTTGTTTGTATATATATATTTGATTTATTATTGTGTTGTGTGTGTGTGTGTTGTGTGTGTGTGTGTGTGTGTGTGTGTGTTGTTTGTAGTGTGTGTGTGTGTGTGTGTGTGTGTGTGTGTGTGTGTGTGTGTGTGTGTGTGTGTGTGTGTGTGTGTGTGTGTGTGTGTGTGTGTGTGTGTGCAACGTGTGTATATGTATATAGGATTATGTGATAAACAGATCAACGGAGCCGCGGCATGACCCAGCTGTGCCAGAGAAAGCTTCCTTTCTCACGTGACATCATGCTTGCGCAAACAGGTAATGTGCAGTACTGATGATTCACGCTTCATTCAGTTCATCTAATGACATTATCAAGGCTGTTAGAGACACATGTTACTGACTCTGTAAGAGAATACGATACTTGAAATATATATATATTTTTAAATAGAAAAGGCTACATTTACGATATTTGAATGAGGAATGTTCTTTTGGTCCATACAGACGTTTAGAAGGCACCCATATGACGGAGTGAAAGAATTAAATCAACCCGAAAAATACATATATCATTACCACCGCTCGACAAGCAATGGCAAAACCTGCCCATCGGGAAAAGTGTTTGAACAGTTGCAAAGGAGTAATCATCACCAACCAATCGCTGCACTTGATTATGGTCCCCCAAGCAAAATCTTCGCCCAGCAATAGTACAAGTGTTCTCACCTGCATACAAAGTGGGAGGAAGGCCAGGCAAGCATGAACTATATAAGCCAGTCGTGGAACTGAGTCAGGCACAATCCATCGCCAACCACTCACACCATGGCTGCTCGTGTTACTTCCTTGGATCTGTCTTGCTTTCGCCAGCCTGGTGCTTGCAGGTAGGTGTTGCTTATATGATCGTGCATAAAAAACGTGTAAATACAAAATGCACACGCACACACACACACACACACACACACACTTACTTTTACGGTATAACAATTCGTTGTGACAAATGTAGGAAATACAGTAATGCTGGTATAGCTGGCGATTGTATGAATATATGCTGCATGTGCATTTGTGCATCTTGCATTTTATTTTTTTACTTTTTTTAATCTCTCATCCCTCATCCAACTCCCTCTCTCTCTTTTTCTGTATCTCTGTGCCCATCTATCTCTCCCTCCGCCCCATAGCTTTCTATTATATATATATATATATATATATATATATATATATATATATATATATATATATATATATATATATATATACATGTGTGTGTGTGTGTGTGTGTGTATGGATATATGTCTATATGTACATGCACACACACACATTCACACACACACATTTATGCTCGCGTGTGCATGTGCGTGTGTGTGCGTTTGTGTTAAATACAGTCTATATGTCTTTCATACACTCTGACACATACATAGATTATGTGTATGTGTATGTATATAAAGAGAGAGAGAAAGAGAGAGAGAAGAGAGAGAGAGAGAGAGAGAGAGAGAGAGAGAGAGATTGAAAGAGAGAGAG
Organism: Penaeus monodon; assembly: GCF_015228065.2. Lineage (NCBI taxonomy): Eukaryota > Metazoa > Arthropoda > Malacostraca > Decapoda > Penaeidae > Penaeus > Penaeus monodon. Next base: position 1,633,084 of record NC_051396.1, on the reverse strand, counting down.
ACGTAGAAAATAAAACGTGAATAAAAACAAATATAGATATTCAGAACTAAAATATAATATATGAGCATACGAGTAAAGAAGGCATTGGCTGCAATGAGGGAAAAGCTTAATAACTCCCGCAATCCTTAGGAGTGGTGAAGGGCGCTCACCTCCGAGCTGGGACATGCGAGTACAACGGCGTAACATACTGGGGAGGCGAGGTAAAAACTCCAAACTTACAGTGCAATTTTGATAATAGTTTCGTGTGAAATCATGAACAACATGCCTTCAGAGTCTGAATGCAATATAGGTATCACGATGAAAATATGGAAAAATATGAGCTGTATATGGTCTACATACCATCAAAACTGCACACTTCCCCAACACCATCTTGCAGACCATCGAGTCTCTGCCGGAGCAATGCACTGAGCTCAAGTGCAAGTGGTCCGCCGACGGGAACCCGGCGGTGCAGCTGATGCCCATCGACGGATGCAGCTGCACCGCCGCCAGGGCTCTCCCGAGCGACCACGAAGCGGAGGACCTCCACGCCCAGACCCGCCAGACCAAGAGCCAGTGTCTGTTCAACGGCCAGCTCAGGTGGGGCGGCGCCGTCCTCGACCGGATCGACGAGAACTGCGTCAAGCTCGTCTGCAAGAGTGTGGCCGGCGCGCAGAATTATCCCGAGTTGCAGACAACGTCGGGCTGCACCTGCACTCAGCAATGTAATGCTCTTCCGGTTTAGTTTTCGTTGATGAGCTTATGCTATGACTAAATTGATCCCTGGTATTTATTTACTTGTTTATTCATTTATTTATATATTTATTTATTTATTTATTGATAAGAAAAAAAATCATAGGAAGTAAGATGAGAGTTTGCTGGAAATGCAAGATATACTCAATACAGGATCTAGTTTCTCAACTGAGATTGATAATAATCTTTTGAAAACTGCAGGAACTTCCGCTGAGTGAGGTAATGCCTTTACGAATAATGCTTATTTTTTCGACAGCATCCACGACCACGTCAACTACAACCACACCAACTACAACCTCAACCACAACACCAACTACAACCACGTCAACTACAACCACACCAACTACAACCTCAACCACAACACCAACTACGACCTCCTCAACTACAACCACACCAACTACAACCACACCAACTACAACTACACCAACTACGACCACCTCAACCACAACGACACCAACTACAACCACGTCAACTACCACTACACCAACAACGACCACTTCAACCACAACTACAACCACATCAACTACAACTACACCAACTACAACCACAACTACATCAACTACCACTACACCAACTACAACTACAACTACACCCACTACCACCACAACCACAACCACTCCCATTACATCTAGTACAACACCTACAACACCACGAACAACAAAAATGGCCACACCTCCGACAACCACACTAACTACATCAACAACTACCACAGTAACTACAACCACTCCAACTACAACCACAACTACACCAACTACAACCACGACACCAACTACAACCACTCCATCTACAATCACAACTACACCAACTACAACCACTCCAACCACAACTACACCCACTACAACTACACCATCAACTACGACAACGGCCCCTACATCAACTACAACCCCTGCAACTACACTAACTATAGCAGTCCCTACTATGACAACCCCAACAACCACGGAAGATGCCACCGTCAAGGCCTGTCAGGAGGAGACGACAACCGAAGCCCCCACAACCACAGTGTCAGTTACTGACACCACCGAAGCTTGCGTCGGCACCGTGTGACACCCGCGGCCAAGATGGTGAAGCCTCTGTGTACTAAATTCAATAATATTCTTAAAGGTAATGGCCAGACCCGTTTTCGTTTTGCCCGAATCTGTGCTTTGATATCAAATAGTAACATTTAATCGAAGAATGAATCTGATGAGGAGTTCTGACGGAAGTGGCCTTGAAAATCGCCGAATGTGAATCTCAGGAGAGAAAAAGATCGGGAAATCTTGATGACGTCACAATAGGTAAGTGACCGATGCTGCCAGCGATGAATATATTGTAGAAAGTCGGTTAAGATAAGTGACGACGTGTTTCTGTGACGTCAAAAAGCCTTGGAAGCATTGCTCCTGAAATTCAGATTTGTTAGGAGACTGCCAACAGTTTAGGAGCGGATGTCGTCAAAACTACCAGCTATATTGATTTCATTTGTTGATCAAGTCCATTATATTGATAGCAAAGAGTAAGTTTGGATAAAATAAGAAAATATTTGGTTCTGGCCATTATGTTTAAGCTTTAGGAATCTATTGGCGAAATTTGAAATCACGGCTTCAGTGAATGTATGAGGAATGACTAAAATAAAGAAGCACTGTTGATGAGTTATTCTTATTTCCAATGCATAATATCTGTTGTGTTCCTCCATAAATTATTTATCATGCAAAAATGAAAAGAAAGGTCGTCAAGAAAAACTGAACCAATAGTTTTGTATCTCATAAATGAGAGATCATTCAGTAAAATACCATTTGAAAATAAACAAATTATAGTGGGCTATGTAAATGAAAAGGAAAACGTTTTTGCACAATGAACCTCTTTAAGTTTATTTCTTTCACGGTAGGAACATACATGGAAGGACGTTCAAGACGGCTTGTAAATTTCTAGGAACGCTTAATATTCCTGCATGCTGGGAAAAGTTTATCTCCACCGCCTGGAGTACGTAATCTCTGTTCATTCTGTATTCGTGTAGTCATCCAAGTTTCGTTCATGCCAGCGTTTCTCAAGGCTACTCCGTTTTTTCCGATTTCTCTGGAATAGCAAATTAAAACTTTTACTGTGTTGAGTTACATATATTATACGAGTACACACACACACACACACACACACACACACACACACACACACACAACACACACAACACACACACACACACACACACACACACACACACACACACACACACACACACACACACACACACACACACACACACACACACACACACACACACACACACACACACACACACACACACACACACACACACACACACATATATATATATACACACGCACATACACAAATATATAAACCCACACCCACAAGTGTTTGTGTGTCTATGCCACTTCAGACTTACAATTATTCACTAGGACACTGTTGTCCTGCTCCGCCTCCTGCACTACACAGCATCCTCCCTTAGCATTACCGATCCTTTGTGTGCCATAACTACTTGCCAATTGTACGGCAATCCCGAGAAGCCTCTGCAGCCTTTATAACTTCTATCGACCTTCCAGGAAATGTTTGCAGATTACGTCTTCTTTTCCAACACTTCACAACGTAATTTGCTTCCAGAACATTTCTGCAACTTATGCTACAACCGCCGTTTTCGCGGACTTATGAATTCAGTGAGGAAGAGGGGTTCTTGCAGTTTATTATTTTATTTTTTGGCTTTTGCATCAACGGGAGGTCATTACACATATATTTTTAGTTGGCTAATTAATTACATTTTAGTTATAAAATCAAAGTCATATTATAAACAATTATGATTATAATATTTATGAACACTGACGCACAATATTTGTTAATTTAATATAATTCTGCTTTTACTTTGCCCGGCCGTTCACCTGTTACGCCTACAGATTATGTATGATTTGGATTTTCTTTATGATGCAAGTTAGGCACGTTACGCCTGAAATCGTATTCCCTGTGACCGCGGAGAAGTCGCTTCACCTTCATGTAAAATGGCGGGATAACTGACAACACAGAAAGGCATTATATTACGAATCAATTACTATCCTTTTCTAATCTTATTATTATCACTATTACTGTTGCTATTATTATTATTATCGTTATCATTGTGACTATTATCATTAATTATGTTATTATTATTATCGTTATCATTGCGACTATTATCGTTAATTTTATGTTATTATTATTTTCATTACTATTAGCATTACTGTTGTTATTATTATTATTCTTCTCCTTCGAGGCAAGTACTCTGCATTGAAGTAGTTAGAACGTCAGTTTATGCAAATAAAGGGGCGGGATAAG
>NC_051396.1:1619064-1624064 GCF_015228065.2 Penaeus monodon | reverse complement strand
TATAGGATTGGCAGAGGGCGGCAACCTTCGAGCCGGTACATGCGAATACAACGGCATTACATACTGGGGAGGTCAGGTAAATTTACCATACAGTAACATTTGATAGGATTTGTTCATTAGAGTGTGAACAATTTACTGTTATCAACACTGCATATCCATGATCTTAAAGTAATATTGTACATATACTAACACAACTGCACACTTTCCCAACATCATCTCGCAGACCATTGAGGCTCTGCCGGAGCAATGCACTGAGCTCAAGTGCAAGTGGTCCGCCGACGGGAACCCGACGGTGCAGCTGATGCCCATCGACGGATGCAGCTGCACCACCGCCAGGGCTCTCCCGACCGACCACGAAGCGGAGGACCTCCACGCCCAGACCCGCCAGACCAAGAGCCAGTGTCTGTTCAACGGCCAGCTCAGGTGGGGCGGCGCCGTCCTCGACCGGATCGACGAGAACTGCGTCAAGCTCGTCTGCAAGAGTGTGGCCGGCGCGCAGAATTATCCCGAGTTGCAGACAACGTCGGGCTGCACTTGCACACAGCAATGTAAGTCCATTGTTTAGATCTGCTAAGCCTATTCCCCCACAATTCCTTTTCCATCTGAAGAATATATTACAAGAAGGAGGACGAGTCGATGTTACAGTAAAAACAATGCGTATGATTAGTTGGAGTGATTCAGTCTAAATACACATAATTTATCTGAAACCCTTCCTCCTAACAGCAACTACGAGTACGACTTCAACTTCTGCCACGTCCACAACCTCGCCCACTACATCTGCAACCACGCCCACCACTTCTACTGCAACCACGCCCACTACATCCGCAACCACGCCCACCACCTCTGCAACCACGCTAACCACTACTACAACCACGACCACCACTTCCACTACAACCACGCCTACATCTACCACAACCTTATCAACAACAACAGCTACATCAACAACCACACAAACTACAACCACAGAAATGACAACCGCAGACGACTCCACAATCAAGGGCTGCAAGGAGGAGACCACCCCAGAGGCGCCCACAACCACAGTTTCTGCGACCGACACCACCGAGGCCTGCGCTGGCACTGACACCGTCACTCCCTAGTCACAGGTCGATTTTGGACTCTTGAAGTCTCTTTAGATTGAAATAATAAAACAAACTCCCGCAACCTTGGCTAAATAACATTTTCAATATGGTTCAAGCGTTTAATACATGAGGATCTACTCTTAAGGTCTTAAGGGATGGATGGAAAATTGAATTTATAGTCAGCAATCAGATGTTCTTTGATGGTGGATTGAATAAAGTTATTATAAAATGCAAAGATCTATAAACAATAAATTGCAGAAAAAGAAAGAAAACGAAAATCTTCACAGAATACGTGTATTTTTGACGAAAGATAATTATAATAAAAAACAGTTAAATATATTTCTTGCTCTATGAAGTTATATTTGTCACACTGAACACTTTAACAACCAATTAAATGCAAGTCGTTTTGGTGAACTTGGAATAGTTTTTTCACTATTTTTTTTTTTCCAGAGTAGGCCTTCTGCTGTCACGGTTGCTAGCCAGACTACATGGTCATACCTCGATAACAACAACTAACTCGGTACTCCAACGTTGTCCCCTCAGTCAAGCAGAATTACAGCCAGCAATTATAGCTCGGAAAAAAAATCACCAACGGGAACTGGCCTGAAGTAAAATTATGGGTGTGGGCTTCTATTTATGATATAATGGTTCACTAAGAAAGACTGACCAAGTACTTCCTAACTGCTTAGGCAATTTCTTCATAAAATGTAAGAGCAGTGACTATAAATCATAGGTAGGAAAGGAGCCTGGTTCGGCATGCCAGGCCTCCTAAAGTTCTGAACCACAGCAATAGATGGCGCTTGCGTGTTACTCTTATCGTCAGTTTCTTTATCAACAAATCTCGCCAGTCTTTTGTCTGCAAAATGTTAACAAGAGAACATCGTTTTTTCGGTGATCTAAGGTATTTCCTTCAGAATTTGTTATTTCATTCATTCACAAACGACAGAAAACGGTTAGCTGAATGAGTTAGACAATTATGTACACGTATTCACCTATAACATTTATTCTGTAGATTCTTGAAAGATAAATATGTGGATTATAATGATGACGACAGTGATGATGTTAATAAATATAATAATGATGATGATAACGATGGCAATGATGGCAATATTAAGACTACTACTACTACTTCTAAAATAACAATGATAATGATAATAACAGTAATGTTAATTAGTGATGATAGCAGTAATGATAACCATAACAACAAATATCACAATATCGACGCTGATGAAAAACAATAATGCAGTGCTGGTACTGGTGGTACGACTAATAATTGTAATAATGATAATACCGATAAAGTACAATGAAGCAGTTTCTACCCTAGCGATAACAAAGTTGCAATCTCTATCCCTCATCACCAGCAGAGCCATCGCATCTACAAAATACTGTTGCAAAACAGAAGCTTAATTACGAGCCACGCTAAAAATCCTTTGACAGAAACAACCCATTTATTAACGCATTTTACAACCTGTCGCATCATGAATAAACAGCAGTTAGGAGACTTGCAAACAGACAAAAATTACACCAGCAAATTGAATGTGCTTATGGGAATGCCTGCTCATTCATAAGACTTGCTGGATGGATGTAACGCGTTGAGGAAAATGCAGTATGTTATGAAGACATAACCCTGGAATACGTATGTAATTTTCAGACGCGCGCGACTACACAGGCTGGAAATTTATGGTGTAATAAATAACAAACACCATATATAATCTATGGCGCAGAAGTTAGATATATGTGAACTATTAAAAGTATGTTACTGGAATTTATATAACCTGTTAGACACACATGGTTTTCGAAATTTGTAAACATTGTCCTTTGATTACCACTTGCTTCTGCCGTTGCACGCATGGGAAATTTGCCTGTTACTGTCAACATTATATGCGTGATTAATTTCATCTGGTACTTTAATCCCTGAATTTCTCAGATTAATTCATGCAAGCCGAACAGTGAATAATCACTGCTTCGTATCACTGTTTCTAGTGTACCCCCTTCAGCTATATTCCTCTTGAACCGAAAGGAAAAGAAAATATTGTTAAGAAATATTTCTGCCAAAATTGTTGCATATTACATCTAAGAAGAAATGCACTCTAGATTAAACAATATTATCCATTCTGTGAGGTTTGGATAAAGGGATTAAAGTAGTGCTTAAATAAAAAGGTTATTGCACTATTCTCTTGTGCCATTAGATAATTAATTTAACATTCAAAAGGAATGGATATAAGGGGCAGAGCTAACTCGTCGCGTGCAGCCCCTCCTGCTTTTTACGATTAGTTAATTAACAAGTGTAGCCATACCCATGATGATATCATTTGTTGAATAGATGCCGCCTATGGAGGTCTTCCTGGCATCCTTATTTACTAGAAATTGATTTTCGCCCTAATAGTTTAGCATCAATATGAGGTTATCATTACCACACACAACATTACGAGGAAGACAGGAGAAAGTGACGCTCCCATAGAAAACTCATAGAATTTTAAAAGGAAAATGAATATTACTCTTTCCTGTTACTCAGACTGATATTCATACTGCTTGAGCGAGAGGTTAGGTTCACATACGTTTCATGCACATGGACGTAGCATGGACTGAACTATTTTGAGGAAAATGTTTTCACACGTCAAGAGAGAACATCATGAGAACCTCCGGGGTCTCCATGACTTCTGAAGCAAATGCCATGCACGAGAACCCAGTGCTGACCATACGCAACACTAGACCGGAATCTGGTGGACTACACGCCACGCTTAACTTCGACGACGAGGAGCCACACCTTCGGAATCCATACTGCCAACAAGGTCACTTTTGAGTAGGAGCTAAAATGTAGAACCGCGTGTTTGATTTCCATAGAACCTCAACGTTTCATGTAATAACTGAATTGCAGAATGATACTGAATCCGTTTTATTATAGTTTTATTTACAGTCACTGGCACCTAAGGCTCAGAATGGACCAAGAGCCTAAGCAGTAACACTGTCCGTCCCAACACAGGCTTGGGTGGTGTTTGACAGACATTGTGGTTGTGGGCGGCTCTGTGGTGATCTCCTCCTTGCAGTCCTTGATTATGGAGTCTTCTTTGGTTGCTGTGGGTGTGGTTGTTGTGGTTGTGGGTGTGGTTGTCATGGGCGTGGTAGTTGTGTGATTGGTAATTGTGGGTATATTTGGAGTTGTGGGTGTAGTTAGAGTTGTGGATGTGTTTGCTATAGATGTAGTTAATGTTGCAGATGTGATTGTAGACGTGGTAGAGGGTGCCGTTGTGGTCGTACTCGTGGTTGCTGTGGGAAGGAAGGATTGGTTTTATGTTCTATGCATCGAGTGTGAAGTATTTGAAATGCTACTAAAAAAAGTCCATTTACTACGTGTGAGAATCGCCTTTTGTTTGAAATCCTCAAAACTTCCGAGCGGGAAGGGGCAGACCTGGTCTGAGAAGCAAGAGACCGAAATCACTTTGCTGCGTGCAGGTGCAGCCCGCAGTGACCTGCGTCTCGATGAAGTTCTGCGCGCCGTCCACACTCTTGCAGACGAGCTTGACGCAATTCTCGTCGATCCGGTCGAGGACGGCGCCGCCCCACCTGAGCTGGCCGTTGAACAGACACTGGCTCTTGGTCTGGCGGGTCTGGGCGTGGAGGTCCTCCGCTTCGTGGTCGGTCGGGAGAGCCCTGACGGCGGTACAGCTGCATCCGTCGATGGGCATCGGCTGCACCGTCGGGTTCCCGTCGGTTAGAGCTCACTTGAGCTCAGTGCATTGCTCCGGCAGAGACTCGATGGTCTGTAGGATGGTGGCAAAATGAACACGAGGAGAACCATTAAATGTCCTTCGACCTCAGTTAATCCCATCCAGGCAGAGAATCTGCATTTTGCGTAGTTTAAAGGTTATAACTGAATCATAGAGAAATGCTCTCAACCGTGTACAGAAAAGACGTACTTGC
>NC_051396.1:1606564-1609064 GCF_015228065.2 Penaeus monodon | reverse complement strand
ATCTCTAGAAACTTGCAATTAAAAGAAGCAATGAGTAAAGAAACATGTAGCACACACACACGAAAATGTGTTGATTTTTTATTCCATTTAATCACTTTTAATCCTTACGAAGATTCGCCATCTAGAAACCCTTAAAAGAGGCAGTACCTATTGAAGAAAATGTGTTAGATAGGGTATTCATTTATCACTTTTTTTTAAATATTCATTTCTAACCACACCTAAAACAAAAAGGAAAGGAAAATAAAAGACTTCTGATACACCCGTGGTTTCACCTGGAACTCATATATATATTATTGTGTGTGTGTAAATATATACATATGTGCGCACACACACACACACACACACACACACACACACACACACACACACACACACACACATATATATATATATATATATTATATATATATATATATATATATATATATATATTCACCTCTTAGAAGCCTAAATTACTTGTATTTCTCATTTAGAATAATCACGAGAAAGTAATGAGGTTGAACATCTGTCACTACAGCGTTTCCAGCAGAAAGAATTAACGATAAAAGTCAACATTCCCCCATGGATTCAAGGAGAAAACTATTATTTGCCGTTTCATTAAAATCATTAGTAAGGAAGCCTTTCTTCTACCAGTCAACTTGAATTAGAGGTTTCCTTGGAGGGGACTTATTTACGTACGTACGTACGTACATTAGTTCTGAACACACACGCATGATTAATGAGATGTAATTCTTAATTATATACTTTAAAAGTTTGCGCGTACTAAAGTTGAATGCTATGTACGTTATAGCATATGTCATATAGTACGCTATAAAACACGGAATTGTGTTGTCACGCATTTGTCACGCCTTTGTCTGCAAATTATGTACGTATTCGAAATGTTATGTCTCCTTAACAGAGGGTGCTTTCCTCAATGTATTTCATTCATACAGTAAGAAAGGTTATTATATTGTTATCATTATTATCATTCTATTTAGTTATTGTGGGTTGTGATAATGAAATGAGTTGTGATACTAAAGTGAGTTGTGAGTGCCACATTGTGACGCCGTTATATACGGGTTATAATGATAGTGTTATCGTATGTATATTGTGATAATCATATGATTATATTACATATACTACCTTTTGTGTGATATATTACGCCGTGTGAAATATAGAACATTATGCTTAGTTCATATTGCTGTGTGACATATCACCTATGTAAAAGAGTGAGATTCGCTGTACGATTTGTAGAGTACAATATTTTATTTTGTCTCTATAGTCACACGTCTGGCAGTAGCACTCCCGGGCAGAGCCTGGCGTGTGGGACAGAGAACCATGAATAACTCCCTTTTATTTTTTTGTTAGAGCTGATCTCCAATGAACCTACTTTAGTTCTCATTGGTGTATTCTTCACCCTCAAGTACCGTAGAGAAACACCAAACAAACATATATACAAACATGACACAGTGAGTATACAAACAGTTATCTACTTATCATTTTGGCCGATTCAATTTGTGTCTACTAATTGTTGTTCATTCATAGTGGACAGGCTGTAAAACGCGCAAGTAAATGGACTGTTTTCATCAAAGGCTTTTTTGGTGTGGCTCGTAATTCAGCTTCGGTTTTTGCAATGGTATTTTGCAGATGCGATGGCTCGGCGCGGTGACGAAAAAAAAGAGATCGCAACTTTAGCATTGCTGAGTTGTAAACTGCCTGATTTTTTTTCTTTCTTTCTTTTAACTACCATGACGATCTACATTTTTTTTTCTCACAGATTGTCATGTTTTATGAATGGTATGTTATCAAACACGGTTCTTTGAAATGCCTTTTGTTTATTATAGTTTGCGATGAGACTGCCAGTGGCCTAAGCAGTAACAGTGTCCGTGCCAGCACAGGCTTGGGTGGTGTCCGTGACAGACACTGTGGTTGTGGGCGGCTCTGTGGTGGTCTCCTCCTTGCAGCCCTTGACTGTGGCGTCTTCTGTTGTGGTTGTGGGTGTGGTTGTTGTGGGTGTGGTTGTTGTGGGTGTGGTTGTTGTGGGTGTGGTTGTTGTGGGTGTGGTTGTTGTGGGTGTGGTTGTTGTGGGTGTGGTTGTTGTTGGTGTGGTGGTTGTGGGTGTGGTGGTTGTAGGCGTGGTTGTTGTGGGTGTGGTTGTTGTGGGTGTGGTTGTTGTGGGTGTGGTTGTTGTGGGTGTGGTGGTTGTAGGTGTGGTTGTTGTAGGTGTGGTTGTTGTAGGTGTGGTGGTTGTAGGCGTGGTGGTTGTAGGTGTGGTAGTTGTAGGTGTGGTTGTTGATGTCGTTGCAGACGTGGTTGTAGAGGTGGTAGAGAGCGTCGTTGTGGTCGTAGTCGTGGTTGCTGTGGGAAGGAAAGATTGGTTTTAAGTTCTATGGCTGGAGTGTGAAGTATTGGAAATGGGAAAAAATGGTGCATTTACTACGTGTGGTCGCTTACGTTGAAAGTGAATGTCCGAGCGGAAAGGGGCAGAGCTTGGTCTGAGAAGCAAGAGACCGAACTCACT
>NC_051396.1:1599064-1601564 GCF_015228065.2 Penaeus monodon | reverse complement strand
TATTTTTAAATATAATTATATAATATATATATATATATAATATATATATATATATTTTTATATTATATAATAATAGGGCCCACACACACATATAAGGATATAAAAAATAATAAAATACTAATAAAATATATATCATTTTATATATATATATATATATATATAAAACGAACACGCAGATTGATAAGAAGACAACTGCAATCTGTTCAGGAATAGTAGAAGATAGTATAAGGAATAATCTATGAAATACTACAAATGTACAGTATGTGAGAATTGTGGTAGGTCACAGGTGGTGAGTATGTCCGTAATGAGTACACTGTATATTCAGGACCCTGAAGATATAGTGTCTGTGCACATGAACAGTTGTTATTCATTCGGATCCTTTGCTGCGCAGGACTGGTAGAAGGCGCCAACCTTCGAGCGGGATCGTGCGAATACAACGGCAAAACATACTGGGGAGGTCAGGTACGTGAGCCGGTGAGGCTTCTCAAATTCGTTAAACCTTAAAACTACGCAAATCACAGTTCGGCCCAAACTTATGCATGGATTATCTGGGAGAAGGACCACAATACTTAGGTCTCTTCAGTTATTTTGCCGCCACCCTTGCAGACCATCGAGTCCTGCCGGGAAAAAGCCTGAGCTCAAGGTGCAAGTGGTCGCGCCGGAATCCGACGAGTGCAGTGATGCCCATCGAGGATGCACCCTCCCACCACCGTCAGGGCTCTCCCGACGCCCACGAAGCGGGACCTCCACGCCAGACCCGCAGCCCAAAGACCCAGTTTCCTGTTCAACGGCCAGCCAAGTGGGGCGGCGCGTCCTCGCCCGGATCGACGTGAACTGCTAAAGCTCGTCTGCAAAGTGTGCCGGCGCGCAGAACTTCGCGAGACGCAGGTCACGTCGGGTGCACCTGCCGCACAAAGTGAGTCGGTCTCTGCTTTAACAAGCTCTGCCCCTTTCCCTCAAAACATTCAAAACACCACGTAGTAAATGCACCATTTTACCATTTCCAAACTTCACCTCCAGCCATAAACTAAAACCAAATCTTCCCTTCCCACAGCAACCACGACTACGACCACCACGCCCCCCTACCACGTCTACAACCACGTCTGCAACATCAACTACCACAACAACCACCACACCCACAACAACCACGCCTACAACCACCACACCCACAACAACCACGCCTACAACCACCCCCCCCCCACAAAAAACCACACCCACAACAACCACACCCATAACAACCACACCCACAACCACCACTCCACAACAACCACACCCACAACAACCATACCCACAACAACCACACCCACAACTACCACACCTACAACCACTACGCCCACAACAACCACTCCAACAACCACCACTCCCACAACCACAACAGAAGACGCCACAGTCAAGGGCTGCAAGGAGGAGACCACCACAGAGCCGCCCACAACCACAGTGTCTGTCACGGACACCACCCAAGCCTGTGCTGGCACGGACACTGTTACTGCTTAGGCCACCGGCAGGGTCTCATCCCAAACTATAATAAACAAAAGGCATTTCAAAGAACCGTGTTTGATAACATACCATTAATAATATCTGTGACAAGCTGTGGGAGCGAAATAATGTAGATCGTCATGGCAGTTAACAAAGCACTGGGAATGAAGCTGATGATCCAACGACAGAAACGTCTTGGGAGATGCGAGTAAGTGCCACGAAGAAGGGAGTGTAAGAAAATGAAGCTTTGGTCTGTGAATCTTATACAACTAATCCTTTTCGTAAACATTCTCGTCGGCTAGAGCAAACAGGGAGCAAGAGGAAGACGTTCTGGTCATAACTCTGTTTCAAATCCATCTCTAGAAACAAGCAGTTAAAATGAGCAACAAGTAAATAAAAAGGGTCCTTTTCGCTAACATTCCGTCTGTATGAACCTCTAACGCACACACAAAAAAAAATTTTGTTCTCGGCATAAGTAACTGAAGTAACTTCAATAACTGAAAGAAAGAAAGAAAGAAAATGTTATTTAGGCATTATTTTTTTACAGATACTTTTCACAAACATTTATCTCAAAAAAAAAAAAAAAGATTATATAAAATTGACAAATAAAAAATAAAAAATAAAACATCTGATACACCCATGGTTTCACCTGGAATTCTTATTTATCTCTGTATCTATACACATACATACAAACACAGACACACATACATACACACAACACACAGACATACAGACACACACAAACACAAACACACACACACAAACACACTACAAATTCACCCGGGAAAAAAGACTTATAGTTTTTGTTTCTCATTGAAGATAATGAGGTTGAACCTTGTTATTACAGCAGTTCCTTTACAGCAAAAAGAATAAACAATAAAATTCAATAATCCCTGTGGATTCATTAACCAAAAAGACGAAAAAGAAGAAAAGAAGAAGAAATATAAGAAAATCTATTACTTGGCGTTTCTTAAAAGATCATTAGTAAGACAGCCTTCCTTCAACCAATTAAACTTGAACTCGG
>NC_051396.1:1576564-1579064 GCF_015228065.2 Penaeus monodon | reverse complement strand
CCCTTTGCCGGTTATCAGATGAATAAATCACTTAAAATCACCAGCCATTTTTCTTGCTTTATTATTATTATTTTTCTGAAACCCCGAACGGACTCATTAAAGACGTCGCTGGTGCTTTGGTGCTGCCATCTGTTGGGCCGCCGGTCGTTCTTATGCATATGAAGCGGCGGGGAAACTTCAGTGCCGTGTCGGGACTGCAAGGGAGAGGTGCTGTGCTGATTCGATGCAGGGATTTAAAGGAATCGAGATGAGGTGTTGATTAGATATAGGGATTTGAAAGGATTTCTATTTGATGTTGATCAGATTTAGCAATTTTAAAGCGATTTGGATTAGATGTTGATTGGATTTAGAGATTTTAAGGGATATGGATTAGATAATAAATAGATTTAGGGATTTTAAGGGATATGGATTAGATAATAATTAGATTTAGGGATTTTAAGGGATCTAAGTTAGATTCTGATTAGTTTTAGACTTAGGGATTCTAAAGGGATTTGGATTAGGTGTGGGATTCTAAAGGATTTATATTAGAATCTTATTAAATACGGGGAATTTTATATGGACTTTGATTTTGGATTTTTAAAGGATTTTAGATTAGACGTTGATTAGATGTGTGGACTTTGAAGGATTTAGATACACTGATTAGAACCTGGATTAGAATTTGATACGGCGTAAAGATTTTAAAGGGATTTTGATTAGATACCGATTAGATTGTGGGGATTTTAAAGGATTTACAAAGTATTTGGATTAGATTTGGGGATTTTAAAGGATTTAGAATAAATGTAGAGCTTTTAAAGGAATTGGCTTAATTTTTGATTAGTTGCGGGGATTTTAAAAAGGTCGGATTACATACAGTATAGCAAAGTATAGCATATTGTTTATAGCTTCAAATGTATAACAGAGGACCCATAGATCATTCTTCCATAGCTAAAGATATATAAAAAAAAGTATATAAGAAAGTATAAGTATAAACTCTAAAAAAATATATATACGGTATTGTATGAGAAACAAGTATATTAAGGTATATAAAAAGTATATACTCTAAAAGTATATAGAAAGCGTGTCTAAACTATGGTATGATGTGAAGGTGTTCTATAATAACAGGAAGATAGAGAGACCATGGATATACGAGGGAAGGTTTTAAGACGATGCTGGCAGTAAGTTTATAGCATTAAATCTAGGAATACGAGGATGGAACTAGATTATGAACGACTGTGAATGGGCAATGAAATACTGCACGTATCTGTTAACAGTTTGGATATTTATCTTATCTGTCTGTCGGTGTGTGTGTATGCATATATGTATGTATGTATGTATGTATGTATGTATGTATGTATGTATGTATGTATGTATGTATGTATGTATGTATGTATGTATGCATGCATGCATGAATGTATATATGTATGTGTACATGTGTGCATGTATGTATTATGTATAAGAATGAATATATATATTTATTTATATATATATATATATATATATATATATATATATATATATATATGCGCATGAATGTATGCATAAATGTTTGTATGTATGTATGTGTATGTATGTATGTATATATTTATATATGTATGTGTGTTTGGATGAGTATAAGTATGTATGTAAGTATATATCCACGTCTGCAAGCATGTATGTATACGCACTGGGAATTAAAGGGAACTTAACTATTTTGAAGATAATAAGCATTTGGATGGAGATACTAAGTCGCTTTTCGGATGAAACTGCAACGCAATTTGATCTGCTGAACACAAAAACAGTAGGCATGGCGCAGCGCTGAGACATCGAAGAGTTACGGCATACAGACTGAAAGACTCTTACTGGCATCGTCTGAAGACTAATAATTCCGATGTAAAAGAGAGACAGGGAGGAGAGAGGGATAATGGCAGTTACAGGATCTAGAATGTTCTGAAAATTTCATATTTGCTTTTATTACAACTCTCCTAGACAAGAGAGAGAGAGAGAGAGAGAGAGAGAGAGGAGAGAGAGAGAGAGAGAGAGAGAGAGAGAGAGAGAGAGAGAGAGAGAGAGAGAGAGAGAGAGAGAGAGAGAGAGGTAATTGTGAACTGAGCTCAACAAACAAGGGAATTAGTCACGTGACAAAAGACCTACTCAAGACGCGAACAGGAAGTTTACGAACAAATAAAGTAAAAGGAATGCAGATGAACGTAATTTGGGTGAATGAGGAAGAAATAGAAAGAAGAGAAACGGAAGAAAAGAACGAGTGTGGGAAATAAAACTATGAGAGAGAGAGAGAGAGAGAAAGAGAAAGAGAAAGAGAGAGAGAGAGAGAGAGAGAGAGAGAGAGAGAGAGAGAGAGAGAGAGAGAGAGAGAGAGAGAGAGAGAGAGAGAGAGAGAGAGAGAGAGAGAGAGAGGGGAGAGTGAGAGAGAGAGAAATGGTGGGAGAGTCAGGTAGACAGACAAATAGACAGAGAGACAGAGGCCAGACACATAGACAGACAGAGGGAAAGATACAGGCAGAGAGAGAGACAGAGAGACGAG
>NC_051396.1:1541564-1544064 GCF_015228065.2 Penaeus monodon | reverse complement strand
AGCAATGCTGCAAAGAAACCAATCTACGTTTTTTTTATTTTTATTTTCATTTGTTCTTTTAATTCATTTCCTCGTATTTTTATCTTCTTTTATCATATTTCAACTTACGTTATTATCTATCTATCTATCTATTCATTTACTGTTATTTCTTTCTCTCTTTACATATTTATCATTTACTTCTTCATTCATACAGTTTTTAATTTATTTATCTGTTTAGTTATTATCATTTATCATTTTATACCAAGGCGAAGATTTACGTTAGATTTTATCGATGTCTGGCTGAATGAAGCACGTCTGAATAACTTAAATATTAAAGTGAATCTTCCTCCCCATCCTCTCGGGGATCAAATAATCATCGCCGACTTCGCAACCTGTCGTTAACCTTCACCAGCCTGTCAAGTGCACCTTTTCTCTGATAAAAAAAAAATGTTGGACGTGGAGGATAAACTGAAGTATGTGGCGTTTTGTTGTTGTTGTTTTATTCCCATTTAATGGAGAAATATAGGCAAGTTTGTAAAGAAAATATAACCTGTCAACCTGCCACCACGCTGCCAACCGCATATTCCGCTGAACTAAGAGAAAGAAAGAGAAAAGACATATAGCAGGAAAATTGTTCCACACGGGAACTAATCTGAAGCAAGTGTAGATTAATAAACACAAGCATAAAAATGCAAATGTATAGAGAAATAAACACAATACGTAAATGAATAAACAAATCAGTAAACAAATAATTAGATAAATAAACAAATACAGAAGCAAATATAAAATAAAAAAATACAGAAGCAAATATAAAATAAAAAAATACAGAAGCAAATAAAAATTAAACAAATGCAGTAGCAAATAAAGAATAAACAAATAACGAATCCAGACATCAATAAATCAAGAAATAAGTGATTAGACAAACCAATGACACGAAAGCCCGACAACGAAGCGACAGAACCACCGGGGAATCAACAAAAGCGCTTTCAGGCACGAATCGGCCCGGCGCCTGGGGATCGGCTGCGGACAGACTGACGGACGGATCCCCTCGCCGCAGAAAAGGACTCGCGGGACGGCGAAAGGCAGCTCAGGCCTCGTGGGGAACCGCTGTAGGATATTCTGTAAGATATTTTGCTCGCGCTCCCCTTCCTCCTGCAGTAGGATTAGCGGGAGGAGGAAGG
The DNA here is from genome assembly GCF_015228065.2 of Penaeus monodon. Classification (NCBI taxonomy): domain Eukaryota; kingdom Metazoa; phylum Arthropoda; class Malacostraca; order Decapoda; family Penaeidae; genus Penaeus; species Penaeus monodon. The sequence goes on along the minus strand of NC_051396.1, from coordinate 1,542,904 downwards.
GTGGTAGCGAGACGGGCGTGGAGGATCGGTTAGGATGGATGGGGATCGAGGGAGTGTTGCGTCTTTTGTGCGGAAGAGAATAAAAGAATAGATAAATAAAGAAGGGAGGGAGGGAAAAGAGCAGATTGACATGACCCCTTGTTGAAAGAGGAGAAAAACAAAATGGAAAACATGTCCTTCCCATCCTCGCGGCACCTCTTGACATGTGGCCTCATCTCAAAGCAACGCCTCTTGACCAAAGGACAGAGGACGAGGCGCCGGAGGAATGTCCCCGCGAACACGAAGCTGTCAGGACGTGTCGCGAATGTCGATGCGGGCGCCGCGGGTCGACCTCGCCGGCGGGGACGCGCGTTGCTGCCGTGCTGTCAGCCACGTACATGCTATGTGTATATGCACACACACACACGTGTATGTGTATATTTATATATATGTATATATATATATATATATATATATATATATATATATATATATATATATATATATATATATATATATATATATATATATATATTATATATATATATATATATATATATATATATATATATATATATATATATATATATATATATATATACACACACATACACGTATATATATGTGTGTGTGTGGTGTGGGTGTATATACACACAACGCACACAGACCAACATTCAAATATACTTACATAACACGCAATTTTTTTTCTCTCTCCTCCCCCCCCCCCCCCCCACACACACACTTCCTCCTCTCCCTAACACACTTACCATCCGTTTCCTGCAAGACCCAGCCAGCAACCCGAGGCTCAATGTTGATCACAGTCGATCAACACCGACAATGACAGACCCTCGTACCTTGCACTGAACCGGCTTGGACTTCTTGCAATTGCACACCCGCCTCCTTGATCTGTTGTTGCAACGCGAGTCGGTCCGTGAAGAGGCAGCGGTGTTGACGACGAAAGCTTAATATGAAGTCGAAATCAACAATTCCTCTGAGACGAGAGCCTCGGTGTCAGCGAGGTGTTTGGGTGGTGGAGAAAGGGAAGGAGACTGAGAGGAAGGAAGGAAGGAAAGAGGAAGGGGAGAAAAGAATGGGGAATGGAGGGAAGAAATGGAGGGAAGAAGGAAGGAGAAGGTAAAAGAGTCTAAAAAGGAAAGTCTGAAGGGAGAAAAAAGTTTGATGGGTAAAGGTGAGGAAACGAAAACAGACAAGGAAGGGAAGAGGTAGACGAGAAAATGGAAAAAAGGAGGAAGGTGAAAAGAGGCGAAAGGAAAAAGGAGAGGGAGAGAGAGAGAGAGAGAGAGAGAGAGAGAGAGAGAGAGAGAGAGAGAGAGAGAGAGAGAGAGAGAAAATGAAGAATG
>NC_051396.1:1528105-1536464 GCF_015228065.2 Penaeus monodon | reverse complement strand
TCTTTTAGGACTTATTCTAATGTTTTCAGGATGTTCAGGATGTCAGAGCTAGTAATGGACTGTCTCTCCCAGTGTCCCCAGAGATGTCTTGGAGAATAAGCTTTGTAGTGTTCTCCACGTAATGAATACGTGTGGGATGGTTATGCCGTGTTTAATTAATATCTGGAGTTTAGTTAAATAGAAAGGGTCGGCAGAATGAAATGTAAATTGTTGTTAAGGGAAAATGGAACAGTTTCTCTAGTTTACGAAGTTCTCAGTTCAAGGTTAAGTTTATTCCACCTGGGCTTCACATTAAATATGTTATATAGTTTGTGTCATTAGCTTTTGGAATTTTACGTTCGTTGGAATTACAAAGGTTGGGAAAGACGGACTTTCGTCTCCTTATCTTCCATGTGTCAGTGATGTTTGAATAAAAGTACTTTTTTTAGTCCTCTTTCTCTTATCATTTGCTTCTTTTTTTTTTCTTTTTTCTGTCTTTTCTCTCCCACTTTATTTGTCTTTATTCTATTCTGACATTTCTTTTCTTCCTTTTTTAGTCGCCTTGTTTACTTTCTCTTGTGAATTTTCTTTCTTCTCCTCCTCCTCCTCCTCCTTCTTCTCCTTCCTCTCCTTCTTCTTATCTTCTCCCACTTCTTTCTTTACTCCTCTGGCGCGTGGCTGATGTTCCATGCAAGTCAATTATGCAAATTTTACAAGGCAATTTTCAGGCTTTCATTTTTCATTCTCTCTCTCTTTACGCCTTTAGACTATAATGGTAAGAAAGAAGATACTGAAGATTTCTCTATTACTGTTTTCGTTGAAGAAAAATATCCACAGTTTTAATGCGACAAGACTCAGTGTGTTTTAAGTACATAACATTACAGATTTGTGTATCGGAGACGGTGTGTACCATATGATTCTTAATACTGCATTTGCTTAATTTGCTGTATAGTGTGCAATATTGTTCGCAGTATAGCCTAGCTAATATAATACATTGTAGTGTAAGGTATTCTTCAGAATATAGTTATCGATACTATATAAAATGTTGTCCCTGATTTGTTTCAAAAACATATCCCAAATTACATGTCCAGATATTTCACATTATAATCTTAAAAATAATATAATAATACCCATATGTCATACATAGTAAAAAATAAATATGTTCACAATGCATTTTAAATTGTAGTTCAGAGTAATGCCCACAAAACAGTTGACAATACAAATTAATGAATCGTTCACAGTACATAATATAATTCACAGTTTCCAAAATATTTCAATACAATTCACAATATAGGTCGTAATATACTTCACAAATCATTTACAGCACACTTTAAGTTATAGTTCATAATTTTACATCGCAAAAGTTTTTAAAAACTTGCTTAATATGATTCACAATACATTACTGCATACATTTTACCATAGATTCAACACTGCATCTTATAACATATTCCGGCAGTGCTGATGCATGGGTAATGAAGAGAGAGATAATGTGATTGAAAGTTTAAAAAAACAAATAGACAATTTAAGAAAAAGTTTAGGCAAAAAACAGGGGCCCAAAAGAAACAAAAAAAGGGAAAACGGGCAAACCCCATAAACCAAAACCAAAAAACCGTAAAATCAAAAAAAGCGAAAAAACGACAACAACAACACCCAGAAGATTAAACACTAGAATTAAAAAAAAAAAAACCCCCCCCCCCCGAAAACCCCAACCAAAGGGACTTTTAAAATTTCCGGGGGCCTTAAAAAATCCCTGTTGTTGCAGAATCTTTCGGGGGCAAAGGAAAAGGGATGGAAAATTTAATTTTTAAGGCATCGACAATATAAATAAGGGAAAAAAGGTGGGGGAAAAACCGGGAAAAACAAGGGGGGTTTTTGGGGGGTTTGGGGTGGGGGGGGGGGAAATAAATAATAAAAAAAATAAAATAATAAAATAAAAAAGAAAAAATTAAAATATAGGGGGGGGCGTGGGTGTTGTGGTGGAGAAATAAAGAAAAAAATAGGATCCAATTTTAAAATTAATATATATTAATATATATATTTTAAAATATAAAATTTATAATAGGATTATAATTTTTGAGAAGAAATTAAGATACATATAAATAAATGAAATGAATAAAAATATAAAATATATATAAATATAAAATTTTATAAATTATTTTTTATTATTTTAAAATAAAAAATAGAAAGAAAAAATAACAGAGGAAATATAGAAAAGAGGAGATAGAAAAAGGGGAAAAATAGGGAAGATAGAAGAAAAAAAAAAGGATATAGGGATGGGAAAGGAATTTTTATAAGAGAAAAAAGAAAAAATAGGGGAAATTTAAATTAAAAGAAAAGATATATAAAAAATATTAAAAGAGATATTTAAGATAAATAAGAAATATATATATATAAAAATATAAATAATATAATATGTTTTATGATGTATATTTAAATTAAAATTTTAATATAGATATTTTATGATTTAAATATAAAAAATAAATATATAATATATATAATATTATATATAATAAAATTTATAATTTTAATAAACTAATAAAATAAATTATAATATTATAATTAAAAAGATATAAAATAATAATATATATTTTTATAATATATAATATAAAAGGAAAATAATCTATCTATCGTTTTTCTAATCTAATCTATCTGTTATTGTTATTTATACACATAAAAAGCGTATTTGTCCCACACAAACACACACAACAAAACCACACAACCACACCCACAACACCCCCCACACAACACATCCCACACCCCACAACACACACAAAAGTATAAAATTTTATATATATAAAATATAATATTATAAATATTTGTAATATTTTAGAAAATAAAATTAAATATATAAAAAAATATATATATAAAAATATTTTATTTTATATATAATTATATATAATAAATTTTAATTTTTATAAATAAATCTCTTTCTTTTAAGGGTGGGTTTCATGTCTGAGCCGCCGTGGTCACAGCATGATATTTAATTGTGGGTTTTCTTTTTTTGTGATGTATTGGATGAGTCGTGGTAGGGTCCCCATTTCCCTTTCCACGGAAAATTTGGGGTGGCCCTTTTTTGGTAATTTTTCCCTTTTAATTTACCGGCTTGGGACCACCCACGACTTGGGCTGGTTTGGCCAAACCCAGTGGCTGGGTTTGGCAATCAAGGTGAATTTCCTTTTCCCCAAAGGGGAACAACGCGGCGGTCGGTGACCGAACCCCGAATTCAGATTGCCGTCGTGACAGTCTTGGCCCGACCCCCCTTAACCATTCGGCCACCGGGTCAAAAATTGAAAAACGGGAAATAAAAATAAGAAAAATATAAAAAAAAAAATTTAAAATTTTTAAAAGGGAAAGGGGAGAAAAAAAGAGAAAAAGGGGGAATAAATATATAAAATGAAAAAAAATAAAAATTTTAAAATTAAATCAAAAAAAAAATAGAAATATAAAAAATAGAGAGAAAATGTTTAGATATGAAAAAAAAAAAAGAAAATAAGAAAAAATTAAAGAGAATAGAGAAAAGCATAAGAAAAAATAATATAAAAAAAAGGATAAAAAATATATAAAAAAGAAGAAAAAAAATATAATATAAAAAATAATATAATAAGAATATAATAAAAGATAAAAAAAATATAAAAAAAAAATAAATAAAAAAAAAATAATAAAATAAAATAAAAAAATAATAAAAAAAAAAAAAAAATTAGAAAAATTTAAAATAATAATAAAATATAAAAAATAATAAAAAAAAAAAAAATATAAAAAAAAAAATAAAAAAATAAGTATAATAATTAATAATAAATAAATAATATATATATATAGAATATATAAATTAAAGATAAAATTTTAATTATTTTTTAAAAATTAATAAAATTAATTTTATATATATTATATAGATAAATATTTAATTTTTATAAAACTTAATATATAAAATAAATATAATAATAAATATATAAAAATAAAAAAAATTTTAAATTAACCCAAAAATATTATATATATAAATATTTTAATATAAATAAATAATATAATATAGATAAAATTAAAAATAATATAAAAATATTAAAAAACCCAATAAAAATAAATAAATATATAAAAAGATATAAATTAATAATATAAAAAAAAAAAATATATATTAAATAAAATTTAAAATAAAAATAATATAAAAATATTTTATAATATATTATATAAATATAATAAATTTTTAAAATATATATATAATTTTTTAAAAATAAAAATTTTATAAATATAAAAAATATAAATATATATAATGGGGATATTTTATATATATAATATAATAAAATTTTATATATATTATATATATATATATTATTAATATATATATAATATATTATATAATAATAAATTTTTAATATATATTAATATATATTTTAAATATAAAAATTTATATATATATATGTGTATAAATAATATATATATATATTTATTATATATATTTTAAAAACTTTATTATAAATTAAAAATATATAAAAAATTTTATATATAATAAAATTATATTAAAATTATATAAATTTTTATATACATTATATGTATAAGACCGGGGGGCCCGAATGGTTAGAGCGTCGGACTCAAGACTGTCGGGGGGGGGAACGGAAATTGAATTCGAGGGTTCGAGTCCCCGCCCCGCCGCGTTGTTTCCCCCGGGGGGCAAGGAACTTCCCCGGGATTCCCTTACCAAAGCCCCCTGGGGGGCCCAACCCAAAGCCCAAGTCAATGTGGTCCCAACCCCGGAAAAAATAGGAGAAAAATTTAAACCAAAAAAGGGAACCCCGGCACTCTGGGGGAAAAGGGAACGGGGACCCTCCCACGTACTAAAAAAACCCCTCCAAGAGATCAAACAGGGAAAAACTAAAATTAAGTTCATGCGTAAACCACGGCGGTCAGCCCATGAACCTACCGTTAAAAAGAGTAATATGTAATTTAATATATATAGTATATATATTTTATATAAAAAAATTATATATTTTATATATTAGGGTATAAAATATATAATATATATATTTTATATATATTTTATATAATATATACAATATTTTATATAATATAAATAAAATATATATATATATAATATTTTATATATTGGGGTGGGTGTGGGGTGTTGTATGTGTTGTGGGTGTGTGTGGGGTGTGTGTTGTGTGTGGGGTGTGTTTTGGTGTGTTTTTGTGTGTCCCACTACGCTTGTATGTGTTATAAATAGACAGATAGACAGATAGATAGATAGAATAGATAAACTAGATAGAATTTTCATATACGATATATATATTTATATTAGATATTTTTATATAAAATTATATATGAATATATATATATATATTTTAATATATATATGTATATTATTTTAATATAATATTATATATTATAGATTATATATATAAATGATAGATATATAATAATTATGTATTTTATTTTACAAAACATCATATATATATATATTATATAGTATATATGTATATATATTATATATTATTAAAATATATATATTATATATATATTTTATATATACATTGCTGATGTATTTTTCTATTCATGTAATGTTATGGATATGGTTATGTAAATATATATTATATATATTATATATATAATTATATATTTTTATATATTATATATATATATAATGGCATCTATTTATTCACCCTAATGTATACACACACACACCACACACCACACACACACACACACATATATATATATATATAATATATATATATTATATATATATATATATAATTATTATATATTATATTTATATTATTATTCCTTCCTCTCTCCCGTACGTTACCAACGGAAACGATAATAAATTAATTACCGCGAGTCGGCCACGTATCGGCTGTATTTATATTGCGATCCCGGGTTTAAATTTAAATTTCAACGTCCATCTTCGTCAAGGGATTGCAGCCCCGAGATCTGAAACCCAACAGGGACGGAACAGACTCGAAAACTCTACGTCTAGGTTTGGTTGGTTTTGCTTTTTTGAATTCTAGTGTTAATCTTCTGCTGTTGTTGTTGTCGTTGTTTTCGCTGTTGTTGATTTTACGGTTTTTTTGGGTTTGATGGATTTGCTCCGTTTCTTTTGTTTTTCTTTTCCCTCTGTTTCTCCCAATCTTGTCTTAAATTGTCTATTTGTTTATAATCTTTCAATCACATTATCTCTCTCTTCATTACCCATGCATCAGCACTCCCGGAATATTATAAGATGCAGTGTTGAATCTATGGTAAAATGTATGCAGTAATGTATTGTGAATCATATTAAGCAATTTTTTTTAAAAACTTTTGCGAAATGTATTATGAACTATAACTTAAAGTGTGCGTAAATGATTTGTGAAGTATTTTACGACCTATATTGTAAATTTGTATTGAAATATTTTGGAAACTGTGAATTATATTATGTACTGTAAACCCGATTCATTAATTTGTATTGTCAACTGTTTGTGGGGCATTACTTGAACTACAATTTAAAATGCATGTGAACATATTTATTTTTTACTATGTAGGACATATGGTATTATTATATTATTTTAAGATTTAATGTGAGATATCTGGACATGTAATTTGGGATATGTTTTTTTAAACAAATCAGGACAACATTTTATATAGTATCGATAACTATATTCTGAAGAATACCTTACACTACAATGTATTATATTAGCTTTGGCTATACTGCGAACAAATTGCAAAACATACAGCAAATTAAGCAAATGCACTATTTAAGAATCATACAGTACACACCGTCTCCGATACACAAATCGTAATGTTATGTCTGAAAACACACTGAGTCTTGTCGCATTAAAACTGTGATATTTTTCTTCAACGAAAACAGTAATAGAGAAATCTTCAGTATCTTTTCTTACCCTTATAGTTAAAGGGTAAAAGAGAGAGAGAATGAAAAAATGAAAGCCTGAAAATTGCCTTGTAAAATTTGCATAATTGACTTGCATGGAAAATCAGCCAAAGCGCCAGAGGAGTAAAGAAAGAAGTGGGAGAAGATAAAAGAAGGAGGAGGAAGGAGAAGAAGGAAGGAGGAGGAGGAGGAGAAGAAAGAAAATTCACAAGAGAAAGTAAACAGGCGACTAAAAAAGGAAGAAAAGAAATGTCAGAATAGAATAAAGACAAAAAAAAGTGGGGAGAAGAAAAAGACAGAAAAAAGAAAAAAAAAAAAAAAAAGCCAAATGATTAAGAGAAAGAGGACTAAAAAAAAGTACTTTTTATTCAAACATTCACTGACACATGGAAGATAAGGAGACGAAAGTCCGTCTTTCCCAAACCTTTGTAAATTCCAAACGAACGTAAAATTCCCAAAAGCTAAATGACACAAACTATATAACATATTTAAATTGAAGCCCCGGTGGGAATAAACTTAACCTTGAATGGGAACTTCGTAAACTAGAGAAATGTTCCAAATTTTTCCCCTTTAAAAACAATTTACATTTCATTCTGCCGACCCTTTTATTTAACTAAACTCCAGATATTAATTAAACACGGCATAACCATCCCACACGTATTCATTACGTGGAGAACACTACAAAGCTTATTCTCCAAGACATCTCTGGGGACACTGGGAGAGACAGTCCATTACTAGCTCCTGAACATCCGTAGAACATCCCTGGAACAACATTAGAATAATTCTAGAACAAATCTGGAACAACTTGGAATAACCCTTGTACACCCTTGCACAATCTTGGAACAACACTAGAACAGCTCTTGAACATCCTTGGAAAAAGTCCCGGAACAGACAGAGACCGACTAACCCTTTCCTGTAATCGGAAATTTGTTCCATCGACCATAGAACCCTCTGTTGCAGAACCTCTTTGCATCCTCATATGAACTCCGGACAAGTGCAGAGTCCGAGGGCCTTGCAGTTCTGTCTGTCTGTCTGTCTGTTTGTCTAGTCTTATCTCGTCTCTCTGTCTCCTCTCTGCCTGTATCTTTCCCTCTGTCCCGTCTAGTGTCTGGGCCCCTGTCTCTCTGTCTATTTGTCTGTCTGCCTGACTCTCCCACCATTTCCTCTCTCCACTCTCCCCTCTCTCTCTCTCTCTTCTTCTCTCTCTCCTTCTCTTCTCTCTCTCTCTCTCTCTCTTCTCTTTCTCTTTCTCTCTCTCTCTCTCTTTCCTTCTCCTTTCTCTCTCTTTCTCCCTCTTTCTCTCTCTCAAGTTTTATTTCCCACACTCGTTCTTTTCTTCCGTTTCCTTCTTTATTTCTTCCTCATTCACCCAAATTACGTTCATCTGCATTCTTTTACTTATTTGTTCTAAACTTCCTGTTCGCGTCTTGAGTAGGTCTTTTGTCACGTGACATAATTTCCCCTTTTTTGTTTAGCTCATTCACAATTACCCCCCCCTCTCTCCTCCCTTCTCTCTCTCTCTCTCTTCTC
>NC_051396.1:1520324-1522824 GCF_015228065.2 Penaeus monodon | reverse complement strand
GGACGAGGTACGCAAATGGTTAGATAGACAAATAAATAAAAAAGTAACCCCCCACCCCCACCCCCCAAAAAAAATATATATAATGATAATTATAATAACAATAAAGACAAATAAATAATAAGTACAAGATAAAAAGAAGTGAAATGAAAGGGAGTAGCTGGAAATTTATTGTTTCTCTCTCTCTCTCTCTCTCTCTCTCTCTCTCTCTCTCTCTCACTCTCCCTGCCCCCCACCTCTCTTTCTCATTGATTTATTTCCCTTGTTCTCTCCTCTTTTATTCTCTCCTCGCCTTATCTCCTGGGATAAGTTGCTTCAAAAAGAGACAAGAAGTAATGCGGAAAAAATCTTAAGAGGAAGTTTTTCAGAAGCAATATTGGGCGTGAAAGGAAGTTTCAGAATACGGGAGGAGGAGGAGGTGGAGGAGAAAGAAGAGAAGGAGGAGGAGGTGGAATTAGAGGAGGAGGAGGAGGAGGAGGAGGTGGAAAGGGAGGAGGAGCAGCAGGAAGAGAGAGAGAGAGAGAGAGAGAGAGAGAGAGAGAGAGAGATAGAGAGAGAGAGAGAGAGAGAGAGAGAGAGAGAGAGAGAGAGAGAGAGAGAGAGAGAGAGAGAGAGAGAGATTTAGAAAGAAAGATAGAGAGAGAGATTTAGAAAGAAAGAGAGAGAGAGAGAGAGAGAGAGAGAGAGAGAGAGGAGAGAGAGAGAGAGAGAGAAAGAGAGAGAATAGAAGAGAGAAGTAGCAAGCCCGGGGGGATCTCTAAACTCTCTAAACTTCTGTTTCTCCGTGAAAACTTGTCATCCTCTGGTTATTGACGTAATGGTAAATTGACACTTTTCCAGGGAGGCTGGCAGTATCTGGGAGACTTTCATAATCCGCTTATATTGCATCTCTTCTTAGGTTGTCTGTGTAACAGAAATGTACACACTTACAGTTACAGAGATTGACATGATAACAATGTCAATCTCATGACGTGTATCATTTTCCACGTTTGAACACATAATTATAAAGAAAGAAAGAAAGAAAGAGAGAAAGAGAGAGAGAGAGAGAGAGAGAGAGAGAGAGAGGAGAGAGAGAGAGAGAGAGAGAGAGAGAGAGAGCGAGAGGGAGGAAGAGAGAGAGGAAAAGAAAGGAAGAAAGAAAGTAAGGAAGAAAGAAAGAAAGAAAGATAGAAAAAAAGAAAAAGAGAAAGAAAGAAAGAAAGAAAAAAGGAAGAAAGAGAGAAAGAAAGAATGAGGAAGAAGAAAGAGAGGACATGAGAGAAAGAGATAAGAAAGAAAGGACGAAAGAAAGAAAGAAAGAAGGAATATATAAAGAAAGAAAGAGAGAAAAAGAGAGAGAGAGAAAGAAAGAAAAAGAGAAAAAAAAAGAAAAAAAAGGAAACAGCAGAGCATTGGAATTGCGCACGGCCTGCCCCTCTCAATCGACCAGCTATGGGTACCAGCACGCAGACACCCTACTGAGGTCAAAGTCGAGGCGGAAAGAACTGGCCCCCCAACAAACCCTCGAACTTGGCACCAACTCTGATATACAACAAGAGCAATCACTGTTAAACCATCACCACGCACCAAAATAGACAAGCCAAACAAAGCAAACAAATCAACGGGTCACGCCATCTAGCGGGAAAAAAAACACGCCAGGATCCGCATGCAAACACAAACACAAACATAGCGAACTGTTTACGAGGATGAAACGAGACACGGCGCCCCCTTTACCACATCATCTGTATTTCACTTCAATGACGCGTATATTATGTGGTTCACGCCTGCAATTCGAGGACCTACACTGCAACATTCCCACAGCCTTGAATCACTGAGTTCCGTAATACACACGTGCTTGAATGAGGTACAGAGTGGTACTGAATCAAGATAATATGCTCGCGGGAGTGTCGATGACAGTGGGCTGGTCCTGTCTCCGCTAAGGAATGTTGCAAGGGGTCAAGTTAGGTTCCGATCCTAATGGCTATGGATTTTTGTGTCTGTGGCATAGGGTGCGATTCCTTTTTTCTGTTACTACTAAGTAATTTCGTGTTTTTAATCTGTTGTTTTTATTTTCCGTCTTATTTTCTTGGTTATATTCGCATTTTTCTTTATATCAGTGGTTTTCTGTTTACTCTCTCTCTCTGTCTCTCTGTCTCTCTCTGTCTCTCTCTCTGTCTCTCTCTCTCTCTCTCTCTCTCTCTCTCTCTCTCTCTCTCTCTCTCTCTCTCTCTCTCTCTCTCTCTCTCTCTCTCTCTCTCTCGCTAATTTCTTAACGCAAATTCCATTGTGAGTATAATTTTGGTTGCAAGGGCAATGTTAAAAAGAGATTCATCATAATTCGCAGAAAATATTGCGGTCGCAGTAACTTTACTTTGTTGATGCTGTGAACTCTGCGGAATAATAATGATAATACAGTTAAAAAAAGAAGAAACAACAACAGCAACAACAACAACAGCAAAAACAGTTCATATACATAAGATTCACAGAAAGTTTTGAAATATTTTGAATTGATGTTCCACTTCGA
>NC_051396.1:1512824-1515324 GCF_015228065.2 Penaeus monodon | reverse complement strand
CTCTCTCTCTCTCTCTCTCTCTCTCTCTCTTTCTCTCTCATAATAGTAAACACAACGAATACGAAAAAAATAACGAAAATGAAAAACAGAACATGACAACAGTATCACCAAAAAATCATAATCCCAAACGGTGTTTACATTCAGCGTTCCTGCTTGAATGAATCTTCTCATGTTGCACACCCTTGAGTCTGCATGCTTTGCAAGTACAGTAACTCTTGCTTCTCCTGACTCGGTTAATCCTAAGAATTTCCTGAGGCACAGCATGAAAAAAAAAGAAAAAAGAAAAAAAGTTTAGACTTTGCTACAAATTTTCATGTTTATGTGTACGGAAGCATTAACCTGGGAGGAGGGCGCAATATATATATATATATATATATATATATATATATATATATATATATTATATATATATATATATATATATATATATATATAGGTAATGATGTTGATGGTGATGATGATGACAATAGTAATGATAACATTAGTAATAGTAAAAATAGTGGTGATGATGATACTGATAGAATTGATAATGATAACAATAATGATCATAGAAATGATAGAAGTATAAATAAAATAATAACGATAATGATAATAATAATAATAATGATAATAATAATGATAATAATAATAATAGAATAATAATAATAATAATAATAATAATAATAATAATAATATTATTATTATTATTATTATTATTATTATTATTACTATTATCATTATTATAACAAGGACGATGATATACAAAATGATAAAAATAATAATGATGATGAAATAATAATAATGATGATAATAGTAATAATGATGATGTTGACGATGATAATGATAATAACAACAATAGTAATAATGATGATGATAATGATAAAATAATAAAAGTAATAATATAAATAATAAAAAAATAGGAATAACAATAACAATAATATTTGTAAAGATGAAAGCAATAATAATAAGGATTAATGATAACAATGATAATAATAATAATAATGATATAATAATAATAATAATAATAACAGCAATATGGATAATAATATCAATAAAAGAAAAACATTATGATAATAACAACAATAATAATAATATTAATATTAGTAATAACAAAAATGGCAGTAGTAATAATGGTGATGATAATGATAATAAAATGAATATAGATAATGATAATAATGATAATAACAATGATAATAATAAAAACGATGGTGAGAATGATCATGACAATGACAACATCAATAATTACGATCAGATAATTATATTAGTTATGATAATTGAGACAAATTCGCATATAAGAACGCAAGTAGCATATGTTGAGAATCTCATTTCTTTGGAATGAGCTGACTGCTTGCAAGCATGGCGCTGCCTTTGTGGCGAGCCCTGGAGCCTCGTGCCTTTACGAGACTCTGGAGGAGGAGGAGGAGGAGGAGGAGGGGAAGGAAAAGGAAAAGGAAGAGGAGAAGGAGGAGAAGGGGGAGTAGGAGGAGGAGGAGGAGCAGGAGGAGGACGAGGCGCATGAGAACGAAGAGGAGCGGATGGAGAAGGAGGAGGAGGAAGAAGAGGAGTGGAAGAACAAGGAGGAGGAGAGACAGAAAGGAAGAGGAGCAGGTGGAGGAGGAGAAAGAGAAAGAAAGGGAATAGGAGGAGGGAGAGGAAACGGAGGAGAACAACGAAAACATCAGGATAAGAGGAAACTGCAGCAGAAATAAAGAAGAAGAAGAAAAGAAAAGAAAAAAAGAAGTGCAGACTGGAGGAGAAATATTAGACTCGGCAAAATATTCTGGAACCGAAAGTGTCGAGTGGAATATTCCCTTCATGCGGAATGTCAGGGTTGATGCGAGACACAGCCTTTGTGTACAACTAAAAATGAATTTGTGTCTGAGAGAGAGAGAGAGAGAGAGAGAGAGAGAGAGAGAGAGAGAGAGAGAGAGAGAGAGAGAGAGAGAGAGTGGGGGGGGGAGGGAAGAAGGGAGGGAGAGACCGACTGGCAAAGACAGGAAGAGAAGCATAGGATAGATGGAGAGATAGATAGATAGATAGGTAGGCAGATAGATAGATACATATTTAGAGAAAGAGAGAGAGAGAGAGAAAGAAGGTGGGAGGGAGGGAGAGAAAGACAGAAAGAGAAAGGCAATAACAGATAGAAAGATATATAGATAGGTTGTTATAAAGATAGATAGATAGATAGAGAAAGATAAGCAGATAGTCAGACAAAAAAAAACAGAGACAGAGAGAGAAAGTAGAATAAACAGAGAAAGATAGACATCCGGACAACAGACAAACAAGCAGACAGAGATCCTCCGAAACACTAAACACTATTCGTTGCTGGGCCTAAAAGGCTTCTCACCAGTATTGACAAAACGCGACGAGCATGCAACATGCAACATGTAAGTCAGCAGTGTCATGGTATGAATAAAAAAGGGGGAAGTCACTCAGCAACCTAGGGCGTGTCTGTCTTTCCCCTGATCTTGTTGCGTAAGGAAGAGAAAAGCGAATGGCGCGAATAAGGAAGAGATAATGT
>NC_051396.1:1509099-1512724 GCF_015228065.2 Penaeus monodon | reverse complement strand
ATTATATATATTATATTATATATATATATATTATAATAGATAATATATTTAATATATATATAATATAGTAATGATGGTGATGATGATGACAATATATGATAACATTAGTAATAGTAAAATAGTGTGATGATATCGATAGAATGATAATAACAATAATGATCATAGAAATGATAGAAGTAAAATAAAATAATAACGATAATGATAATAATAGTAATAAGGATTATAATGATAATAATAATCATAATAATAATAATAGCAATAATAATAATAATAATAATAATAATAATAATAATAATTATTATTATTATTGTTATTATTATTACTATTATCATTATTATAACAAGGACGATGATATACAAAATATATAATAATGAAAAAATAATAATGATGATAGATAATATATATATGATGTTGACGATGATAATGATAATAACAACAATAGTAATAATGATGATGATAATGATAAAATAATAAAAGTAATAATATAGATAATAACAAAAAATAGGAATAAAAATAACAATAATATTTGTAAAGATGAGAACAATAATAATAAAGATTAATAATAATAATAATAATAACAATATGGATAATAATATTAATAAAAGAAAAACATTATGATAATAACAACAATAATAATAATATTAATATTAGTAATAACAAAAATGGCAGTAGTAATAATGGTGATGATAATGATAATAAAATGAATATTGATAATGATAATAATGATAATAACAATGATAATAATAAAAACGATGGTGAGAATGATCATGACAATGACAACATCAATAATTACGATCAGATCATTATAATAGTTATGATAATTGAGACAAATTCGCATATAAGAACGCAAGTAGCATATGTTGAGAATCTCATTTCTTTGGAATGAGCTGACTGCTTGCAAGCACGGCGCTGCCTTTGTGGCGAGCCCTGGAGCCTCGTGCCTTTACGAGACTCTGGAGGAGGAGGAGGAGGAGGAGGAGGGGAAGGAGGAGGAAGAGGAGGAGGAGAATGAGGTGGAGGAGGAAGGGGAGCAGGAGGAGGACGAGGCGTATGAGAACGAAGAGGAGCGGATGGAGAAGGAGGAGGAGGAAGAAGAGGAGTGGAAGAACAAGGAGGAGGAGAGACAGAAAGGAAGAGGAGCAGGTGGAGGAGGAGAAGGAGGAGGAGAAAGAGAAAGAAAGGGAATAGGAGGAGGGAGAGGAAACGGAGGAGAACAACGAAAACATCAGGATAAGAGGAAACTGCAGCAGAAATAAAGAAGAAGAAGAAAAGAAAAGAAAAAAAAGAAGTGCAGACTGGAGGAGAAATATTAGACTCGGCAAAATATTCTGGAACCGAAAGTGTCGAGTGTTATATTCCCTTCATGCGGAATGTCAGGGTTGATGCGAGACACAGCCTTTGTGTACAACTAAAAATGAATTTGTGTCTGAGAGAGAGAGGAGAGAGAGAGAGAGAGAGAGAGAGGAGAGAGAGAGAGAGAGAGAGAGAGAGAGAGAGAGAGAGAGAGAGAGAGAGAGTGGGGGGGGGGGGGAAGAAGGGAGGGAGAGACCGACTGGCAAAGACAGGAAGAGAAACATAGGATAGATTCAGAGATAGATAGATAGATAGGTAGGCAGATAGATAGATACATGGTGGGAGGGAGGGAGAGAAAGACAGAAAGAGAAAGGCAATAACAGATAGAAAGATATATAGATAGGTTGTTATAAAGATAGATAGATAGATAGAGAAAGATAAGCAGATAGTCAGACAAACAGAGACAGAGAAAGAAAGTAGAATAAACAGAGAAAGATAGACATCCGGACAACAGACAAACAAGCAGACAGAGATCCCTCCGAACACTAAACACTATTTCGTTGCTGGGCCTAAAAGGCTTCTCACCAGTATTGACAAAACGCGACGAGCATGCAACATGCAACATGTAAGTCAGCAGTGTCATGGTATGAATAAAAAAGGGGGAAGTCACTCAGCAACCTAGGGCGTGTCTGTCTTTCCCCTGATCTTGTTCACGAATCGATACGGAAGGAGAAATAGCGATTATGAAACGGAGACGAATGAAGGATGATCAAAGGAAATGAGAGAAAGGGAATGCCTGTCCTTTAGAAAGAGGGAGAAAGTGTATGGAGAAGAATTGGGTAAAAAGAGAGAGAGAGAGAGAGAGAGAGAGAGAGAGAGAGAGAGAGAGGAGAGCGGAGAGCGAAGAAGAGAGAGAGATGAGAGAGGAGAGAGAGAGAAGAGAGAGAGCGAGAGAGGAGAGAGAAGGAAAGAGAGAGAGAGAAAAGAGAGAGAGAGAGAGAGAGAGAGAGAGAGAGAGATAAGAGAGAGAGAGAGAGAGAGAGAAAAGAGAAGAGAAGAGAAGAGATGAGAGAGAGAGAGAGAGAGAGGGAGAAATTGTGTTAAGTGTATTTGTGTGTGCATGTGTGTTTGTGTGTGTATGAGTGTATGTCTATATGTGTGTGTATGTATATGTGTATGCATGTGTGTATGTGTGTGTTTGTGAATGTGATCATATTTATATATATTATAAAATCAAGTTAGGATTCTGATGTATACATGAGTAAAGAGAAAATTGAATATTCATATACAAACATGATCTGACTAAAAGAGCTTCCATGCACTTTGCTAACATTGCAATGCAAATCAGGCATTAATGTGCACACAGACCGATATGAATATTGGCGAGTTCCGAAGAGAGCAGTTTTTCAAATCATTTAATCGCTCTCTCTTTCTCTCCCAATTTCTCTCTCTCGCTCGCTCTCTATCTCTTCTCTCTCTCTCTCTCTCTCTCTCTCTCCTTCTCCTCTCCCTCTCTCTCTCTTCTCTCTCTCTCTCTTGCTCCTCTCTCTCTCTCTCTCTCTCTCTTTTTTTGCTCTCTCTCTCTCTCCTCTCTCTCTCTCTCTCACTCTCTCTATCAGCCTTCTCCTCCCCTCTCTCCTCTCTCTTTCACTGAAGGACTTATATATCTGGATATCTATCGGGTTATAAAAAGACTCCTCCGTAAAAAATAAAATGAAATAAATAAATAAATAAATAAACAAATAGATAAATAAATACATTTTTCCTTTTACTGAACGTCCTTCTGCCAAACCTGAGCTTCCTTGTTTGCCGATAACTCTACTGAGAAGCAATGCGAATCTCTTGCCTTCGTCAGGAGACAGTTCTCGAAAAAATAGTTCAACGCTTATTCTGATTTATTTATTTATTTTTATTTTATTTATTTATTTATTTATTATTATTATTTTTTGCCAACAGTTTTTCTTCTTTATTTCTTTCAGTCTACAGATTCTTAATTTTACTCTTTTTTTTGTCAACCTTTTTTTAGTCGACAGATTTCCTTTCTTCTTTTATTATTATTATTATTATTATTTATTTTATTTATTATTTTTTATTATTATTATTATTATTATTATTATTATTATTATTATTATCATTACTATTATTATCATTATTATTATTATTATTATTATTATTACTACTGTTACTATTATTATTATTATTATTATTATTATTATTATTATAATAATAATAATAATAATTATTATTATTATTGTTATTATTACTATTACTATTATTGTTATTATTATCAGCATTATTATTATCCTTTTGTCGACAGCTCCTTAGCATCTTT
>NC_051396.1:1496599-1501599 GCF_015228065.2 Penaeus monodon | reverse complement strand
GGCAGAACCAGATGGCACGGTATCCAACTCATCCACAGGAAGCTTAAACACTCACGTTTCTATATCATTATAAGGAACTGGAGGTTGAGGTTTGATTAATAAAATTTGTAATGATAAATCTGAAATCAACAACGAAAAAAAATGCACTGAAACCGGATTTGATAATGACGAAAAAAAGTAAATATTTCGCTGAATCTGAAATAGCATAGAAATATTTTTTGCGTAAACAATGAGTTTATGCGGATTTACATAAAACGACTGCATTTATAAAGAAATTAATAATGAATTATTATCACCAATAACAAATTAGTATTTATAAATCTTAAATGAACAACACGTATAAAAAGATATATATAATAATAATAAAAGATATTTCGTCACCAATAATATCTCATTCATCTCAACCAGCAGGTAGCAACTGTGTCTACATCTCACTGTCTTTTCAAGGAAGGGAATCCCCTGACAGGCTTGACACGCGTCTAGTTTTAATGCAGAACCTTGCGACCTGACTTGCACTTGCACTCACGAATGCACATTGAAAGCCTAGCGTTATGGTGCCTTGCAATCGAAGGAATTCCTTACGTCATACCAAGCAGCGTATTGATCACGTCCCTCTCGGAAATTCACCAGGAAATAAAGATCCACCTTCGTCGGCAGACCAGGAAGACCACAGGCCCCATGTCCTCGAAACCGACAGACAAACCCCAGGGATATATCTGGCAACACGAGGGTCTGCGGCAGGAGAGAGGGGTTGGTAGGCTCACTCGGCCCCGGAGAGAGTCAGTGCAGCGCCTGACGCAGCTGTGAGTGTGTCTGCAGGTGCGCTGGACGACCTCGGCGAGCGGGGACCTGCACGCGAGACGAACGGACGACCACGACGGGGAAAGTCCTCTCCTGTTTATAACTCTCGTGGATTTTGTTCGAGACGGTTTCTACGTTTTCTGCTGCGTTTTCATTCCGGGAGTAAATATCATTAAGTGTGTGGTATGTGCAGTTAGAGAGGAAAGAGAAAGAGAGTGTGATGGAGTTATAAGTTATTCTCTGAAAAGAACGAGACGATAAACTTTGATATCTGTCCGCACTGCATTGAATTTCGACTACAGAGGAAAACATAAAGGTAAGTTTCTTTTTTCTTCCTTTGTTTCGCCAAAGCGAAAACAAATTTGAAGAATGGTAGGAAAAAATGCCTAATTTAGATACTCATACTAGATTTCCTCGTTTACCACAACCCACTTAAATTCACACCCGTTATCATATTAGCTTGCAAAATAACTGAAAGCAGAGCAAGCGCCGAATTCACAGAGCAACACAGTAAGATAGTGTGAGAGATCGTTTTTACGGTCCGGAATTAACGATTCTCCATAAAACGGTGAAATTAACTTCTTTTTCTTTTTGTTTTTGCTTTCTGTTTTATGGCCTTTTTTTCTTACCGGTGCAATCAATTTTCATGATTTGCAGTTCAGACAATGTGTGAGTGTTTATGTGATTGAGTGCTTGTGTGTTTGTTTGTGTGACATTTTTTTTTATCGTACATGTGTATATATGTCTTTGTGTGGCTGTGTGCGCATGTTTGTTACCTTAATCATAACAATTGCTCTTACTTAGAAAAAATAAGCTAACAACACATTAGCCGACCTGTAATTTAGTACCCGACTCACACCCGAAGGATACAGTTATGACCAACATTAAAGCTTCTGTAAATGGAGCTTTTATGGGCCTCAGAATTCACCTCTCCACCTGGTGTGCCACTGCAGAACCTGGCACTCTCTCTAGGTGCCATTTTAGTACCTTAGTATTATCGTTAATATAATGTGTTATACTAGATACTTTTATGATGATCACAATGCTAATGGTGTTGGTGATGAGGATGGTGATATTGATGATGATCATGATCATTATCACCATCATTACCGTAATTATTTGGAATACATATGAGTAAGTACATTAATATGATCTAACTGGGTGTTATATATAGCGTTTCAGTGCAGTAGTTTGTATATTTATTTCAATGCAGTTCATCAGTCAGGAATACGACGATATTGGCATTGCTAATTCATGATAGCAGGTAATCAATCGACAGGCAATAAAATGGAATTTGTTTGTACTTTGTCTCTTTTTTATGTATATATATATTCTTTCTATAACTTTTTACCTCCTATTTTTTCTCAGACGAACATTTTACGAAGAGACACAAATACTGTTAATAAAACTTAACATTCAGACCCAATATTTCACTGACAATAAAGGAGATGACACATTTCAAAAACAGGACGAGCGAGACGTCAAACAACGCGATGAAATGGAGTGTTTACATTCAATGCAGAAACGTTTTTTGCTTTATCCGGCTGATCGACTGGCACGAAAACGTTCATTCTTGTGCATTGTTTATTTCCGTCACACGTTGTTGGCTGTGCGTCGTCTGGGTTGATATGACGTTTTCTCTTTTTTCTTTCTCTCTTTTTTTTGCTGTTGTTATTTTCGGTATTTAAAGAGAAAAGTAAAGGTTTTATTTATTCCTTTTTTTCTTTCAGTTTATTTTCTGCAATGTTGGACATCTGTATGTGGAAATAATGATAATAAAAAAAATATAAACATTATTTTTTAATCAATATGATGATCAATATCATCATATCAATGTTGTTATTATTATGATTGTTATTATTATTATCATTATTATTATTATTATTATTATTATTATTATTATTGTTGTTGTTGTTATTATTATTAATATTATCATTATGATTAATATTATAGGGATGATGATGATAAGTATTATTATTATTATCATAGTGAATCTTTATTATAATTATTATTGACGTTGTCATTATAATTACTATCACTATTACTATCATCATTATTGTCATTATTACTATCATTAACATCATCGGTATTGTCATCGTTACTATAATTATTACTATCATTGTTATTATTATTATTATTATTGTTATTATTATTATTATTATTATTATTATTATTATTATTATTATTATTATTATTATTATTGTTATTATTATTATTATTATTATTATTATTATCATTATCATTATTATTAAGTTATTGTCATTTACTTCTGTTATCGTCACAATTGTTGTTATTATGATCATCATCAATTTTATTGTCGTTATTATGATTGTTTTCATTATTATTGTTGTTGTTGTTGCTATTATTATCCTCATTACTATTCTTATTCCTATCATCATCATTACCATTATATTTTTTATAATTTTATTATCATTATAATTATTATTACAATCATCATTGCTATCATTTTCATTACTGTCATTCTTATTATCATCATTTCATTATCATGGTTTTTATCGTTATCATTATTTTTAGATCACTATTGTTCATATTGTCTTTATCATCATTCATCTTCTTTTCTTTCTGAATCACTTTTTCCTACCGCCCATTTGCTTGTTTCTTCTCTCTCTCTCTCTTTCTCTCTCACTCTCTCTCTCTCTAGCTATCTGCCTGTCTGTCTCTGTCGCTCTCCGTCTGTCTCTTTCTTTCTCTCTCTCTCTCTCTGTCTCTCTCTCTCTCTCTCTCTCTCTCTCTCTCTCTCTCTCTCTCTCTCTCTCTCTCTCTCTCTCTCTCTCTCTATATATATATATATATATATATATATATATATATGTATACATATATATATTTAACTATCTGCCTGTCTGTCTCTGTCTCTCTCCGTCTGCCTCTTTCTTTCTCTCTCTCTCCCTTTCTGTTTCTCTCTCTCTCTCTCTCTCTCTCTCTCTCTCTCTCTCTCTCTCTCTCTCTTTTATTCAAGTATCTTTAATTATGCTTACATATATATTTTGACTTCCTATTTAAAAAGATCGTTGGTTTATCTCCGTTATTTTCGTACCAAAGTTAAATTAACTTCTAATTGTAGGTGATTATGATGAATGATTGTGATTAAGGCAGTGGTCATGATTATGATACTATTGGGTCAGTTGAACATGAGGAATGGTGGTGATGGTGATGATGGTGAAGTTAATGGTGAATCATCATTGTTCTTCGTTTTTTTTTCAAAATTATTATTGTTATTTTTTGTCCTAATCTAATAGCAGCATGGCTATCATAGTGGCTATGATTATTAAGCCTATAATTACTATATATAATCAAGAATTCAGTAATCTGTCAGCACGGAATGTAATTAATTTCCATTCCGTAATCTGTTTCGATAGAATCAGAAGTCAATGAAAAGGGAAACATTTGAAACTATTCAGACTAGAGATGTTATATACCATCGAGTGTGGTTATGTTCACCTGTTCACCTCCGTGTGTGGGAGGGATGGAGCGAGGGAGGATGGGAGAAAGAGGGAGGAAGGGAGGATGGGAGAAAGAGAGAGAGAGGGAAAGGGAAGGAGGCAAAAAGGGAGAGGGAGAGAGGGAGAGGGAGGGAGGGAGGGGAGAGAGGGAAAGATGGGGAAGAGGGAAGGAGGGGGGAGAGGGAAGGACGGAGGGAGAGAGAGGTAGGGAGGGAAAGGGAGAGACAGAGAGAAGGAGTGAGGGAGAAAGAGGTGGATGGGCTTCTACACGAGTGTGTTTGTTTTGTAGCATTTTTTCGTTACTGTTTGTGTATATGTATGCTTAACTTTCTATCTGCGTGTTTTGATTTGTGTGCTTGTGCGTGTTTTCTCCAGGTGTGGATTTCATGCTGTGTCTGTTCAGTCAATTCAATTTTCATGTCCGTTTTATTATTATTATTATTATTATTATTATTATTATTATTATTATTATTATTTCTTTTGTTTTCTTCTTCTTTTTCTTCCATTTTTGTGAGCTTTCTTCGTGTATTTTATTAATTTCCCGTATACATTTACGTGTGTTGCATTTTATTATTTTTTTGTTTCTTTTTTATGTATTTTTACCTTCTTGTGTATGTTTGCTTGTGTGTGCTTGTGTCCGGGCTTTCGTGACCTGGTATTGAAAGTCTATAATTCCACCCCATCATTTATAATGTAATTGATGACCGTGTAAATATAGTCTCCGTATCTTTCTCT
>NC_051396.1:1479099-1481599 GCF_015228065.2 Penaeus monodon | reverse complement strand
GACCGCATCATAGGCTTTCGAGAAGACAAGGAAAATACCCAGAGAAGGATTTCTCATCCATCGGCTGCAGGATCTTGCTTGAAAAAAAACTTTAGTGCTTTTTCCTTGGAATTATTTTCCTGGAACTCAAACTGGGAGTCGGATATTAAACTATTGCTGTTATAAGAGTTATTTTAATGTTATAAATTAACTTTTATTACTGAGGGCTGGCAAGACAGGTATTGGACGAAATTTACGCAACCCAGGTGGTCCATTCGACTTGAGGACTGGTGTTACTTTGGCAAATTTAAGTCCATCAGGGAAAACGCCGCTAGTGAGGCAGGAGTTGAAAAGATGTAATGAAAAGGGAGCAATGGATGTATCTACACTTTTGTTTAATTTCGTCGGAATATCACCAAAACCTGGGGCACTATCTTTTAGACCCTTTATAACGGAAAGAAGTTCTTCATGTGCTACAGTTGTTAGGGTGAGATTTTCCACCATACGGTTGTCCAAATAAGTTTGAAAGTTAGTAGCAGAAGGGCTGATTCACGAGAACAACTTAAATCCAACATCAGCCCAATAATTATTAAATTCATTGGATATACCCAAGCTACTAGTGGGGTAGCCAGTTTTGGTTGGCAGGACTTTCCGGTCGGGTCGCTAAAGTATGGCTTTAATCGTTTGCCATGTTTTGTTATTGGTTTTCAATCAGTTTAGTATTATAATAGTTCGACTCAGCTGTTCTAACCATTCTATCTCAATTTCTGAGTCAGCAGAACTGGTCAACGTAAGTAATCAGTCGTTTCGAATTTTTTTTTGTAAATTTTGTTTCTTTCCTTGATTAAAGCTCTAATTTCGTTCGATATATTTAGCTTATCTTTGATATTTCTATTTTATATATTTTTTTTCTTTTACGGGAAAATATTTATTAAATAGACTCTAAAAATTGTACTGAAATTATCCAATTTGTAAAGCCAGCAACTAAGCTCCATGAAATATCACACATAGCTTCTTTAAACTGGGTCTTAAATATAATTTTCTCGCTTTACCCCCAGCAAGGTAAAAATATCAAAACACTGCCTTTGTCTACGAAATGTTCTTAGTAAATTCTCAAGAGTCATTGTAAAATCTAAATTCTTCAGCAGAATACCAGACGGTTTAAAAGCTACGAAGCGCCGTGTTGTGTTTATTCAGTTGCAGTGGAAGAGAGCTTAAAAGACACGCAAATATTTCTCCAAAAAACAAAGGCAAGTCAAGGGAAAGGTTTCGTGTATTAAGTCTTGCGTTGAGAGAGAGAGAGAGAGAGAGAGAGAGGAGAGAGAGAGAGAGAGAGAGAGAGAGAGAGAGAGAGAGAGAGAGAGAGAGAGAGAGAGAGAGAGAGAGAGAGAGAGAGAGAGAGAGAGTGTCTTGTGTTAGTGAGAAAGAGGGAGAGAGAGTTTTATATTAATCTTGTGCTTAGGATATTACACTTCAGAAGAGAAAATGCAATCTTCTTTAGTAATTTTGTGATAAAGAGAAGGAGGATGTTGATAAAGAGCCTTTGTTGCTAATAATAACTCTGCTAGTTCTGACAGCAATTTTAATAATGACAATGATAAAAAACAGTATCACAAATCATAAGAATTATCTAAAAATATATTGTTGAGTGTGCCCATCCTTTCGTTTGTCTGTTTCTCCTCTAGAATATGCAGAAGGGAAATAGATATCAACTCAGGACCTTTTTCAGGCGACCAGGGATATCACAGTGAAATGTTTAAACGTGGGACTCTATTCTTCTTCGACCAATACTGTACCGTGTATTTTGCCGGGGTAGTTGCATAGGAAGAAGAATGAGGAGGAGGAGGAGGGGGAGAAGAAAAAGATGGTGATATAGAAGAAGAAGGAACAGAGTAAGAAGAAGGAGAAAAACAAGAAGAAGAGGAAGAAGAAGGAGCAGCAGGTGGAGGAGAAGGAGAAGGAACGAAGAAGAAGGATTAGAAGAAAAACAGAAAGAAGAAAGAAGAGGAGGAGGAGGAGGAGGAGGAGAAGGAAGGAAAAGGGGGGGGGTGGAGGAGGAGAAAAAGAGAAGAACAAAACCAAGAAACTAAGGCTTATTGCAAGTGATGAAGGACCTGCAGTTTTCAAACTATTTTTTTTTCTGAAGAAAATACATAAATAAAGAAAAACGATTTTGCGATCACTTTTGTTTTCATAAGTCTTATATTATTTATTCACATCTTTATTCATTTATTTTATTTTATTTCATCCATTCTATTTTAATTGATTTTATTTCTGCGGGCACTGACTCACGTAGGAACATAACCGCGAGTAACAATTATAAATAATCCGTTTTCCTGCGTGTTAATGTGGCCCAACTTTGCATGCGCGAGACAGACAAAGGCCGGGCAACCGCACTGCAACATTAGGAGCTAGCGTCTTTCAAGAGCTTAAGAGCTTACCGTGATAGCTCTTTACGGCTCCCGAATGTCCCTCAGTCATCGCTTCGACTCAAAGTGACTCCGGGCACAGAGGCAGGGCT
>NC_051396.1:1469099-1471599 GCF_015228065.2 Penaeus monodon | reverse complement strand
CACACACACACACACACACACACACACACATACACACACCACCTGCATATTTCCGCCTTCTTCCCTCCCCTCCCTCTTTCCTTCCAGCCTCGACGTAACTCACGCCAGACACGCTCCATGAAACCGGCAACACACGGCCTGAACACTACTCGCCAGGAATCCCTTTACCATTGACTCGAAACGTTTCATTCACGGGGTCGAATCAGTGTCTATTATCATTGTGCTGGATCACGAATCTGGAAGGGATGTATTTTCTTGTTTTATTTGTGTGAAAGACTTTTGTTTGTTGTGTGAGTGTTTTTGTTGTTGCTATTATTACAGATTTTATTGTTTTCACTACTGATTACTGATGGTATTAAAATAGTTTTCATCTTATTGCTCTTTGTCATTATTTTAAACATTTTCAGTATTAAGGACATTATAATTATCATTATTATTATTGTTATTATTATTATTATTATTATCATTATTATTATATACATATTATTATTATTAAAATCGTAATGAACATCACCATCATTATTTCATTATCATTATCATTGTAACTGTATCATCTTAATCATCCTTATTATTATCATGGTTATCTCATCGTTATCATTATCATCATTATTATTATTTCTTATTATTACCCTAATTATTATTATTGTTTTTTTTTTAAAAATATTTTTTTTATTATTATTATTATTATCATCATCATTATTATTATTTTTGATTATTATTTTTGATGTTATTATTATTATTGTTAACGTTATTATAAATGTTATTATTATCATTATTATTATTATTATTAATATCTATAATAATAATAATAATAATAATAATTATTATTATCATTATTATCATCATCATCATCACCATCACCATCATTTAATGTATTATAGCTTGTTTTCATTATCATTGTTAATGTTATTATGATTATTGATATTTCTATTATTATTGATATATTATTTTTTTTTATTATTTTACTACTACTACTATTATTATTATTATTTTTTATTATTATTATTATTATTATTATTATTATTATTATTATTATTATTATTATTATTATCATCATCATTATTATTATTATTATCAAGTAGTAGTAGTAGTATTGTTATTATTATTATATACAATATTCTTATTCTTATTCTTATTATTGTTATTTTCATTGTTATATCAACATTATTATTATTATTATTATTATTGTTATTATTATCACCACTATTACTACTATTATCATTATCATCCTCATCTCCATCACCATTATCATTAATACCATGATTCTCACATCATCGTCCTCCTCCTCCTCTTAGAATACCATCGTCATGCTCCTCATGCAATATTTTCACCGTCTTATTTATAATCAATGAGTGAGGCCCATGATCGGAGCGCAATCCAGTGTTACATTTGTTAAAATTGAATAAATAAATAAAGTAAAGATTAATAGAAAGATAAATGTATAATGATAGTTACTGTAGACCTACAGGCAGGCAATGGCTATCGTAATTGCATGAAATTTGGATCCTAACCTTATGACAAATAGCAATTCTTACACATGATTATCTGCATTAACTAGTGTAAAATCGTATCGAAAATTTAGAGCATACATTGTGTGTGTGTGTGTGTGTGTGTGTGTTTGTGTTGTGTGTGTGGGGGGGTGGGGGGCAATATCTTTTGTATGTGGGTATGCAGGTTGATTATGTGCATACATATTTTTGTATTTGTATAAGTGTATTTTGTATTCCTATGTCAGACTATAATTGTATATTCGTGAATATCATATATGTCTATACGCGTGTTTATCTGTGTACGTTCGTATGTGTAAGTGTATATATATTTTGTGCTTATGTGTCAGACTATACTATTCATACGTGACTGAATCTATATATATATACTTATACCTGTGTGTATGTGTGTACGTTATGTATATGTGTATTTTTGTGTTTATATCGTCAGCCTATACATACATATCCGAAAATGTATCTAGATACCTGTTTATACTTGTGTGTGTGTATACGTTCGTAAATGCGTGTGTGTGTGTTTGTTCGCCGTGTTTCCGTGGCTAAAGCCTGGATGGCCGGCCAGACCCGCCCAACTCTGGCCTATATTGATCCCTCGTCGCTATTGCTCCTGCAACCTGCAATATACTTACATATCTGCACTGTAGTCGCCCAGCTCCTTTATGGATTGCTTCTTGCACTATTTAGAGAGATCGAACGTTTAATCTTGCCGTCTGCAATGTGGCTATTTACTAGCATTGTCGCAGTGTCGTGCACGGCAGACCGACCACTGCAGTGAGATTAAATATTAAACTTATGAACATGTTCATATTTGCATTTCACGAAAAAAGGAATGAAGGAGAGAGAGAGAGGTAAACAGGTAGATACATAGATAGATATATAAAGAGAAAAGAGAGAGAGAGAGAGAGAGAGAGAGAGAGAGAGAGAGAGAGAGAGAGAGAGAGAGAGAGAGAGAGAGAGAGAGAGAGCCTGATAGACAGATAAATAGTTAGATAGAT
>NC_051396.1:1459099-1461599 GCF_015228065.2 Penaeus monodon | reverse complement strand
AAACTCAAAAAGCCCCCCCCCTCCCCCCCGCTACATGAAGCTCCCCCAACCGAGGTTAAGAAGCCACAGGAAAATGAACTTGCCGACTGATCATCCTTATCCACTCTCCCCGCAATCATCGCTCTCTTCCAGTTCACCACATTCGTTAAAATGACTATCAACGCTTCCCCTTTCCGGCCTCGGGGAGGGGAGGGAAGGTAAGAAGGTTGGGGAGGGAGAGGGAGGGGGTGTGGGGGTGGGGAAGAGAGGGGGAGGAAGGGAGAGAAAGAGATGGGTAAGGGAGGGTGGGGAGAGGTGAGGGAGGGAGGGAGGCGGAGGTGGGGGAGGGAGGGGAGTGTGAGGAGGGAGGGAGGAGGCGACTGCGAGGGAGGAAGAGATGCGGAAGGGAGGGAGGGGGAGAGGGAGAGAGATGCTCCTAAGAGATGTCGAAACCCATTTATTTGTTTCTCTCTTTTTAATGAATGGCTGAAGTTTTTTCATTGTAAGCCCTTCTGTTGGGGATTTTGGGAGATAGATAGCCAGATAGATTTAGCAGGTTATAAAACGTTTTTTTTTGGTTTTGTTTTGTTTTGCAAGTTGTTTTTTCATTTGTATACGTTTTATTCATATTATTTGTTTGTTAATAGTTTTGAGAGAGCTGGGCAGATGAGCTTCGGATCAGAGATAACGCGAAGGCAAACGAGTGTTCTGTATACTGAAATCGAGGCATTATATAACAAACAAACAAACAAAAAAATTGGATTCGTCTCTGTTTTTACTCTCTCTCTCTCCTCTATCTCGGTCTCTCTCTCTCTCTCTCTCCTCTCTCTCTCTCTCTCTCTCTCCCTCCCTCTTTCTCTCTCTCGCTCGCTCCCTCTTCCTCCCCTCCCCTCTCTCTCTCTCTCTTTTATTATTATTATTATTTTTATCACTGCAATTTGATGCATCTTGTGTGAGCTTACGGGCAAAGTTTAGAAAGCAGAAAGTGACTGCTCATGAGAACGAGTTCCGTAAGATAAACCATTATGGGAGTTAGCGACTTGCATGTTAAGTTGCTCTCATCACTTAGGGAAGGAGATAACGTTTATGACAATGGTGATAACAGCAATATGCACACAATATGCACAATATGCCCGCGATGCTGGTGGAGAGCACTCCCTTATAATTTATTTATTTATTTATTTATTATATAAACATTTTTTTTTCTTTTTATCCTCGTAATGGTATATGCGAGGGCTTGAAACAAAAATGGCAGAACAAAAGTTCTTTCAGCTATTGTTTGTCAAGCGTGTCCCAAAATACATTTTTGTATGTAAAAAAAGATAGAGAGAGAAATATGAGTTTCGGAGTAAATCTGACGCTATATTTTTTCATACACCATACCGTTTTTTTGCTCAACGGAGTCCGTGTAGGAATGCCAGAGTTCGAGCCCCCGACTGGACGACGAAAAGGAAGGGCCTCCAGTCAAGCAAAATTTATAAGGTCAAAAAGAAATCCCAAAAAAGGCGCTTCTTCCCTAGCCCTGAGGAGAGGGGGGAGGGGGAGGAGGAGTCACCAGCTTATAACAAGATAAAGGAGAATAATGTTAAAATGTATAATAGTCATCAACGCAGTCTATATGTGAGAGAGCTGTCTGCCGTTTACAGGGGTGAGACAGTGTAGAACGAAAGGCGTTTATTATTGAGCTGTAATTAAAAAAAAAAAAAAATAATAATAATAATAATAAAATAAAAATAAAAAGAACCAGGCAACTTGTTATAATTTTCTAACACTAGAGATTCAAAGGTAGAAGTGGGTAGTTTGTGAAAAGTGAATAGTATTTCTTGCATTTTGATCGCGTAATTTTGTGTGAATAGGCCCACAAATTTAAATTTATTTGCATTCGTTGCCTACACATTCAAATGCAGTAAAATGGCAATGAAATAAAGCCATTAAAACACTAGCACCACAACGTTTCGAGTGGGACTTTACTTCTCATCAGACGGTAAAACTTATTTTAGGAGAAAATAAGATTACTTTAAAATGTTGAAGAAGTTTTAATGTTCATCTTAACTTAAAATGTGTATGCCTCCCCCGTGAGATTGGAGTGACAAATTTGCAGACTTTTGGAGGAAAACATAGAGAGAGAGAGAGAGAGAGAGAGAGTTAGAATTTAATCTGTTTAACTCCCTGTCCAGTAAGTTGAATTCGTTATATCTAGTACATCGAGATATAACGTTTTGGTGCTTGCTGTAGTGGGACCCGTTACACCAATTTCCTGTAAACAAATTCGATTACGTGAGGTCTGCGTCCACTTGAGTTAGACGCTATGACACCACAGCAACGATACACAGTGCCCCCCAAAAAACAACAACAACAACAACAACAAAAATGGAAATTCTCGTGCAAGTATTGCCGAGCAAATTCATATTTTCAGAGTTAATAACAGTCCAAAATTCTTCGCGAGATTCCGAATGAAGTTCGGATTAAGATTCTATAATTTTCTTCGTTTTAAAATACATTTTTTTTTTTTTTTTTTAGT
>NC_051396.1:1445690-1451499 GCF_015228065.2 Penaeus monodon | reverse complement strand
TTTTTGTTTTATTTTAAAATATTATATATTAAAATTTTTTATAATAAAATTTTAAATTATATATAAAATAATATAAATTTTTTAAAATAATATAATATTAGGGTTAAAAAAAAAAAGATTTTAAATTAAAAAAAATTTTTTTTATATATTTTTAAATATAATTTATTAATTATATTTTTTTATATATATATATAATTTTTATATAAATTATTTTTATATATATTAAAATTATAATTTATATATATATATATATTTTATATAATTAATTTTTAATATGATGCATGTTCGTATGTAGTTATGACGCGCCTCCCTTTCGAAATTCCCTTTCACGAGCGGGACGCGCCCTCCACCCATCCAAAAGCCTCCGTCAGTAGGAATCGGGCAATCAGGGGAGGGGAGAGAGAGAGAGAAAAGGGGATAGAGAGGGGAGAGAGAGAGAGAGAGAGAGAGAGAAGAGAGGAGGGGGAGAGAGAGAGAAAAGGACAAAGAGAGAAAAGAAAGAAAAAAGATAGAAGGGGGAAAGAAGGAGAAAGAGAGAAAAAGAGAGGAGATGTGGCTGCCTGTTTGGGTCACCCCCCCCTTTCCCGGTGCAACGGAAAAAAATTTCCCCCTCTCCCCTCCTCTCCTCTCTCCCGTTTCTTTTTTTCTTTTTTTCACTTTTTATTGTGCGGGGAAAAGTGAGGGAATTGTGGTTGTGTGTTGTGGTGTTGTTGTGTGTGTTGTGTTGTGTGTGTGTTGTGTGTGTGTGTGTGTTGCGTGTCTTGCGGATAGTGTCGTAACCTGGCGGCGGACGACGGAGGGCGGAGTGGAATGTCTGAAAAATCGTCTGCCGAAAACGTTTCCTCTTTTCCCCTCGTCAACGTCCTTCTCCCCCTCCATTTTTTTCTCGTCTTCGTTATCTTCCCCTCGTTTTTTTTTCCGATTCGTTCTTCGCTACCCTCATGTTTTTGTTCACCCTTTTAAATGTCGATGGGGGGGAAAAGGTTAGTTTGAGACGTCAGGGGAATGTCCCGGGGGAATCGGGGTTTTTCCGGCGGGCGAGGCAAGGGGGAAGATCTTCTCCTTTTCTCTCTCCCTTTCTCTTCTCTCTCTCTCTCTTCTTCCTCCTCTCTCTCCTCCTCTCTTTCTCTCTCTCTCTCCTTCTCTTCCTCTTTCTTCCCCTTTCTTCTCTTTCTCTCTGTCCCTCTTCCTCTCTCTCTCTCTTTTTCCCTCAGGCCTTTTATCTCTCTCTCCCAAATTTTTTTAATCTATTAACTATTTTCGTCTATCAGGCCCCTCTCTCTCTCTTTTCTCTTCTCTCTCCCCTTTTCTCTCTCCTTTTCTTCTCTCTCTCTCTTCCTCTCTCTCTCTCTCCCCTTTTCTTTTTTAACTATCTAGTATCTACCTTTTACCCCCCTCTTCTCCTTCATTCCTTTTTTCGTGAAATGCAAATATGAACATGTTCATAAGTTTAATATTTAATCTCACTGCGGGTCGTCTGCGGCACGAACCTGCGACAATGCTAGTAAAAAAAACCCATTTCAGACGGCAAGATTAAACTTCGATCTTTAAAAGTCAAGAACAATCCCTAAAAGGGTGGGCGACTACAGTGCAGATATGTAATATATTGCAGGTTGCAGGGGCAATGGACGAGGGGTCAATATAGGCCAAGTTGGGGGGTCGGCCGCCATCCAGGCTTTAGCCCCCGGGAAACACGGCGAACAAAAAACACACCAGCATTTTACGAACGTATACACACACACAAGTTAAACAGGGTTCTGTAATTTTCGGATATTATGTATGCTACGCATTAAAAAACAAAAAAAACATATACATAAAAACACACTCACACAGGGATAATTTTTTTTATAAAATAATTTTCAGCACGTATAAAAATTTTGTCTGACACATAAGCACAAAATATATATACACCTACACATACGAACGTACACAGATAAACACGCGTATAGACATATATGATATTCACGAATATACAATTATAGTCTGACATAGGAATACAAAATACACTTATACAAATACAAAAATATGTATGTACATACTCAACCTGCATACCCACATACAAATGAGTATGCCCCCCACCCCCCTACACACACACACACAAACACACACACACACACACACACACACATGTATGCTCTAAATTTTCGATACGATTTTACACTAGTTAATGCAGATAATCATGTGTAAGAATTGCTATTGTCATAAGGTTAGGATCCAAATACATGCAATTACGATATGCCATTGCCTGCCTGTAGGTCTACAGTAACTATCATTATACATTTATCTTTCTATTAATCTTTACTTTATATATTTATTCAATTTTAACAAATGTAACACTGGATTGCACTCCGATCATGGGCCTCACTCATTGATTATAAATAAGACGGTGAAAATATTGCATGAGGAGCATGACGATGGTATTCTAAGAGGAGGAGGAGGACGATGATGTGAGAATCATGGTATTAATGATAATGGTGATGGAGATGAGGATGATAATGATAATAGTAGTAATAGTGATGATAATAATAACAATAATAATAATAATAATAATAATAATGTTGATATAACAATGAAAATAACAATAATAATAATAAGAATAAGAATATTGCATATAATAATAATAACAATACTACTACTACTACTGATAATAATAATAAATATGATAATAATAATGATAATAATAATAATAATAATAATAATAATAAAATAAATAATAATAATAATAATAATAATAATAATAATAATAATAATAATAGTAGTAGTAGTAATAATAATAAAAAAAAAATAATAATATCAATAATAATAGAAATATCAATAATCATAATAACATTAACAATGATAATGAAACAAGCTATAATAACATTAAATGATGGTGATGGTAATAATAATAATAATAATAATAATAATAATCATGATAATGATAACGATGAGATAACCATGATAATAATAAGGATGATTAAGATGATACTGACAGTTACAATGATAATGATAATGATAATAATGAGGTGATGTTCATTACGATTTTAATAATAATAATATGTATATAATAATAATGATAATAATAATAATAATAATAATAATAATAATAATAATAATAATGATAATAATAATAATAATAATAACAATAATAATAATGATAATTATAATGTCCTTAATACTGAAAAGTTTAAAATAATGACAAAGAGTAATAAGATGAAAATTATTTTAATACCATCAGTAATCAGTAGTGAAAACAATAAAATCTGTAATAGTAGCAACAACAAAAACACTCACACAACAAACAAAAGTCTTTCACACAAATAAAACAAGAAAATACATCCCTTCCAGATTCGTGATCCAGCACAATGATAATAGACACTGATTCGACCTCGTGAATGAAACGTTTCGAGTCAATGGTAAAGGGATTCCTGGCGAGTAGTGTTCAGGCCGTGTGTTGCCGGTTTCATGGAGCGTGTCTGGCGTGAGTTACGTCGAGGCTGGAAGGAAAGAGGGAGGGGAGGGAAGAAGGCGGAAATATGCAGGTGTGTGTGTGTGTGTGTGTGTGTGTGTGTGTGTGTGTGTGTGTGTGTGTGTGTGTGTGTGTGTGTGTGTGTGTGACAGCCAGTATGACAGTGAGACAATACAACCGCAATCCACATGCCATGGTCTTAAACCAAAAGAGGGGAGTATAAGTTAAGAATCCGCAGTTGTAAAAAGTAGGAGAAATGTGATCCTGAAAATGAACAACATATACACACGCACACACATAAACACAGTCCGGTAAATTAATCTGAATGATAAATAAACCAAGGCCAATTCGTGTCAAAGGTCCTACCTCTTACTTGAAAGTTCACACGAGGAATCAATATGAGGAGTGTTACTGGATAAGACTTTAAATTGCTAGCTAAGGGCTTAACTTCCACACTGTCCATTTAGATACTAGTTACAAGTGCGAGTCAGCGATGAATTGTGGCACCAAGGCAGCATAGGCAGCGGATGGACCACGAAAATTATGACGATGGTTTCATTAACAAGCAGAAGATTGGATGTAAGAGAGATTTCGAATTCGTGCATTGGAACTTGGCCTGGAGAGAAAACACTATAACATAAGCTCTGACATGACACTTTCAGAAGAGAAGTATCAGTTTATCGTAGAGATTGTGAGTAAAATTATGCAAGGAGTAAACACGACATTTATTACTTTATTCATAAGCGACTTGGTTCTTTAATATCGACCTTAATGGTGTTGTGAGTGAGACTTTATCTTATCTGACAAGTCACCTGGTAATAATGATAAATATAATGATAAGGATAAAGATAATAATAGTAATGATAATGACAAAGACAATTACAGTGTTAATGATGTAATGACAATATGATGATAATAGTATAATGATAATAATACAGCAACAGCAAAAAAAAAATATTGATAATAACACCAACGATAATTACAATAATACAACAATAACTACAGTAATTGATATTATTCATTTTAACTATCATCATAACTCTCATGTCTGAGCCGCCGTGGTCACAGCATGATACTTAATTGTAGTTTTCATGTTGTGATGCTCTTGGAGTGAGTACGTGGTAGGGTCCCCAGTTCCTTTCCACGGAGAGTACCGGTGTTACTTTTCTTAGGTAATCATTCTCTCTATTTTATCCGGGCTTGGGACCTGCACTTGACTTTGGCTAGCTGCCCACCCAGTGCTGGTTAGGCAATCGAGGTGAAGTTCCTTGCCCAAGGGAACAACGCGCCGGCCGGTGACTCGAACCCTCGAACTCAGATTGCCGTCGTGACAGTCTGGAGTCCGACGCTCTAACCATTCGGCACCGCGGCCCCCATATATATATATATATATATATTATAATATACTATATATATATATATATATATATATATATAGACATATATATATAATATGTGTGTGTGTGTATGTGCATATATATATATATATATATAATATAATTATATATATATATATATATATATATGTATATATGTTATACATATATATATATTATTATATATATATATATTATATATATAGATATATACCACCCATATTATGCGCATAATATATATATATATATATATATATATATATATATATATATTAGGGTTCGAGTCACCGGCCGGCGCGTTGTTCCCTTGGCAAGGAACTCAACCTCGATTACCTACTAGCCACTGGGTGGCCAGCCAGCCCAAGTCAGTGCCGGGTAAATAGAGATGATGACTCGATAAAAACACCGGGCGGAAGGCAATGCAAACCACCGCTCTAAATTGCAAAGAAAAATCATGGAAGTCCATGAGTTCAAGGGTTCGAGTCACCGGCCGGCGCGTTGTTTCATGGGCAAGGAACTTCACCTCGAATGCCTACCTGGCCACTGGGTGGCAAGCTAGCCCAAGTCAGTGCTGGTCCCAAGCCTAATGAAATAGAGAAATGATTACCTAAAAAGGTACACCGGCACTCTCCGTGGAAAGGACTGGGGACCCTACCACGTATTCACTCCAAGAGCATCGCAACATGAAAACTACAATTAAGTATCATGCTGTGACCACGGCGGCTCAGACATGAATACCGTTATTATAGGGCCGCGTGCCGAAGGTTAGGCGTCGGACTCCAACTGTCACGACGGCATCTGATTCGAGGTTCGAGTCACGGCCGCGCGTGTTCCTGGCAAGAACTCACCTCGATTGCTGCCTAACCGCTTGGTGGATAAGCCAGCCAATCAGTGCGGGTAAATAGAATGTTGACTCGAAAAAAAAAAAAAAAACCGAACAAAAAAAAAAATTTTAATTCCAAAAAATTTAAAATAACCCCCTTTG
>NC_051396.1:1421830-1431830 GCF_015228065.2 Penaeus monodon | reverse complement strand
GACAGGGAGAGAAAAGATGAAAGAGAGAGAAAGGGAGAGAAAATGATGAGAGAGAGAGAGAAAGGAGAGAGAGAATGGAGAGAGGGGGGGGGAGAGTTGAGAGAGAGATTGGAGTGGTAAATAGAAGGTCAGACAAGTAGAATTACAGAATAATAAATAGACAATGAACAGATATATCGATAAAATAAGCCTAACACAAAATAGGAAAACGATTGATCTTATTACCATTATTGAATGATGAAAAAGGAGATTTATAACAATAATGATAATATTGTCATATTATTATCATAAAGAATTATAACAATATGATAATACTGTTAGTAATAATATAATGGTAATATCGATAAGAGAAATATAGATATTATAATAATAAATACTAATAATAATGATAATATGATAATAATATAAAAAATAATAATGATAATAATGATAATAATAATAATAATAATAATATGTAATAATATATCAAATAATAATTATTATTATTATTATTCTTATTCTTTTTCTAATTATTATTATTATTATCATTATTATTCTTACTGTTACCATTATTATTATTATTAATTATCATTATCATTATTATAACAATAACAATATTAATAATAGACAATAATGATCATAGTAGTAATGAGGCGTAATTCATCAAAGATAATATGATAATATTAATGATAATGATAACAGCAATAATCATGAGTTGATTATAATACTGGCAATATCCAATATTTCATCTCTTGACTGCACCATCAACCTTTCTTTACGCAAAATATGCTTAACTTCGAATGTGAAATTAAGATTAACATGATGCCCACGCCAGTGAGCAAATACCATTAATATATGAAATTGAATAACATGGAACTAGCAACACACTATTAGCAATTAATTAAAGCAGTCGCGTAAGTATACAACGTTGGAAGTAGTTTTGCTTTAATATATATATATATATATATATATATTTATATATATATATAATAATATATATAAATATATATAGTAGATATTATATATATTATTATATATATAATGTATATATATATATTATATATATATTATTTGTTGTGTGGTGTGTGTTGTGGGGGGGTGTGTGTGTGTGTGTGTGTGTGGTTGTGTGTGTGTATGTGTGTGTTGTGTGTGTTGTGTGGTGTGTTATATATATATATATGTATATATATAGTATCTATATATATATATATATATAATAAGATATATATATATATAGATATATACAGTATATATATATATATATAGATATATATATATATATATATATATATATATATATATGTGTGTTGTGTGTGTGTGGTGTGTGTGTGTGTGTGTGTGTGTGTGGTGTGTGTGTTGTGTGTTTGTGGTGTGTAGGTGTGTGTGTTGTGTGTGTGTGTGTGTTTGGGGGTGTGTGTGTGGTGTGTGTGTGGTGTGTGTGTGTTGTTATATGTGTTTTGTGTGTTGTGTGTATCATATATTGCGTGCGTGTGTGTGTGTGTATATACATTTTTACACACGACACACAGACGGACAACAACACACACACACACACACCACACACACACACCGACACACACACACACACATATATATTATAATATATATTTATATATATATATATATATATATATATATATATATATATATATATATTATATTCTCATCCCTCATCATCCCCAAAAAAAAAAAGGGGGCTAACGCCGAAGGGGGCGCATGGCCGCACCTCCCTTCGGCTTCCAGCCACGAGATCCCTCCGAGGTGAGGTCTCCGCAGGCACACGGCCCATCTCTAATTCCTCGCGACAGGTCTCGTCGAGCTGCCCAATCCATGATCTCCTAGGAACGTCCCCAAAGGTCCTCCTCCACCCAGGGTTGTCTCGCAGAGAGACAACCTGATGGGCTGGGTCGTCCATTGGGAGGCTAGCTAGGTGGCAATACAGCCTGAGTGGCGATCCGGATTATGCAAGTAACAGGTCCCATGCAAGTCTCACGGTGTACCGCCGTTGGACACGTGGGTCCTGCACTGTACCCCATGATCCGGGCGAAGGGACTTGTTACCAAAGGCATCAAGGCGAACTCCAAGACGCTGATAGCGTCAGGTTTCGCTTCCATAAAGCAAAACTGGAAGTATCAAGGCTGAAGAACGCAGCTTGGTCCTTCTGCATTAGTTACCGACACATCCAAACGCCTCCCCTTTGTTGCTCGAGTTCATGGCTCTTGTTGCCAGACCAATCCGTCTACTGACTTTCCTGGTCTGACAACCCAGAGTATAGAACTAACTACGCTACCAGGTATGTAAAACTTTCTGTGACTTCAACGTCCTCGCGCATAGCATGGAGATCGACTGAACTGGTTCCCCTAACAGGCCCCAAGTCCTTAATCTGGTCTTGGTCCAGGAGACCGTCTAGGCCTAGGGGCTTCTCCTCAATTGCTAAATGCCATCAAGAGCCGCCAGCAAGTGACTCCAAGGCTCAGATAGGATGGCAACATCGTCGGCAAGTCGTCCGAGACCTTAAATATTGCCTAGTGTTCCCCGCACTGACTTTGGCTTAGTAGCTCTGCCCATTATCCAGTCCAGACAAGTGTTGAAAAGTGTGGGTCAAGGACAAGTCTTCCTCACCCCTGAATTAACAGGGACATACCCCCACCACACTTTACACACTTTCCTGTACGCAGTAATAGAAGGCTGCTATCAGGCCAATAATTGGTCGCTATATATATTATATATTATATATTATATATATAAAAAGACAGAGATATATTATATATATATATAATATATATATATGTATACATACACACACACACACTGTTGTGTGTGTGTGTGTGTGGATGTCGACTATCGATACACACAACACACATATTATATATATATATATATATATATATATATATTTATATATATATAATATATATATATATATATATATATATAAATAAGATATATCTATATATATTATATATATATATAGAATATATATAGATATACATATGTATATATATATTTTATATATATATATATATATATATTTTATAATATACATATATCATATATATATATAATATATATCTATATATATGTATATATATCTATATATATATATATATATTTATATATGGATATATACATATATGTATATATTGTGTGTGTATATATATCATATATATATATACATATACTTCTATATATATATATATATATCTATATATTTAATAAATATTGTATATATATATAATAATTATATAATAATTATATATATAATATATCTATCTTCATAATATACATACAGATCTATATATATGTGTTATATATAATATCTATTATATATATATATATATCTGCAATATATATATATAAATTAATATATATATATATATATATACTATATATGTATAGATATCTAATTAATATTATATATATATATATATATATATATATCTATAATATATATATACATATATCATTATATATATATATACATCTATAATTCTATAGTATATATATATATCTAATATATATATCTATACCTATATCTTATACATATTATATGTATAGATATAGAATATAGATATATATATATATCTACTATATATAGTATATCTATCTATACTACTATTATCTATTTATATATGTTTATATACATATATATTTATGTATGTGTGTGTGTGTATATATATAAATATATATATATACATATATATATACATATATTATATAATATAGATATATATCTACTGTATATATATGATATTATCATATCTCTCTATTATCTATATATATATATATATTATTATATATTCATATATACATACATATATATATGTATATATATCTATATCTAGTATATATATATATATATATATACGATCATATATAATAGATATAATCTTAAGATATATCTGCACTATATATATCTAATATATTATATATCTATATCTCATCTATATATATCTATTATATAATGCAATATCTATATCTCTCTCTATATCGCTCTCGACTTATCTCTATCTATCATATCTATCATCCTCAGTAGCTCTACTATATATCTAGGTGTGGTGTGTGTGTTGTGTGTGTGTGTATATATCAATCTATCCTATCTTATATAATCTACCTATATACATATATCTATATATATAATATATATACATATATCTATCTATATACATATATCTCCTATCTGTATATACTATAAATCTCTATATATTATACTCTATATATCTCTCTCTATATCCTCTATATATATCATCTATACTATTATGTCTCTATCAATATATATCTATCTATATATACTATATATATATTATTCTCTATACTCTATAATATTTTATATGTATATATCCCATCTCTTCTATTATACTTTGTTGTGTACTATCTCCCCTCATATCTCTATACATCTAATATATCATCTATATATATCTATCTATCTCTATATACTATCTATAGATATGTATCTGTATATATATCTTTCAGATATCGCTCTTACTCTATCTATATATGTATTATATCTCATATAATTATATATAGAACTATCTATACTATACTATATATATATATATATATCTATCATATATATATGCATTATTATAATGCATTCTATATATATTACTATATATATATATATATATATATCTGCTATACTCTATATATCTTATCTTATATATATATATTCATATTACCTACTCTTATATGTATATTATTATATATATCTATATATACTATCTCTAGATATATCTATATATCTAGATATATTATATATTGTGTGTGTGTGTCTATATATCTATATATATAGCATATATATAGATATATATATATCTATGAGACTCTCTCTTCTATATATATATCTATCTATGTATATCTATCTTCTATCTAATATATATATAGATATATCTATCGTTTATATATATGTATATATATATATATCTATATATATCTATCATATCTATATATCTCTAAGTATAAGTATATATCTAATGCATATATATATCTATATATATAATATCTAATATCTATATATCTCACTCTATCTCTATATAACAATATATATATATATATATATATATTGTGTGTGTTGTGTGGTTGTGTGTGTGTGTGTGTGTGGTGTGGTATTATATATATATATACCAGCAATACGAAGAAAAAGCTTCCTCGAGCTTTATCATCCGCAACAAGGACCGAAGTGAAAATAAATCTTGAAGGCTTTATTTTATTTCACTATTTCGCCTCTCGAGTGTCGCTGCCTCTACTCCCGCGCGCGTTTGTGTGACTGTTTGTGCAGGAAGTAAATATATTTTTGTCTTGTTGTGTTTTTTTTCTTGTTTGTGCTTGTAAGTGTACAAGGAAGCAGATACACAGGCCTCATGATACGTACACGCAACCTCACACACTTATACAAACACACAACGGTGCCGTAAACGCGCGCACACATACACACACATACACTCACACACTCCCCAACCTTTATTCTTATGCCGTTGATAATATTAACAATAATTATAATCATTATGATAACAAGAAAAACAATAGCAGTAGTAGTAGGTAATGATAATAATAATAGTAATAATGATAATGATATTAATGATAAGGATA
Organism: Penaeus monodon; assembly: GCF_015228065.2. Taxonomy (NCBI): domain Eukaryota; kingdom Metazoa; phylum Arthropoda; class Malacostraca; order Decapoda; family Penaeidae; genus Penaeus; species Penaeus monodon. Next base: position 1,426,262 of record NC_051396.1, on the reverse strand, counting down.
ATAATAATAACGATAATGATAATAGTAATAATAAGAGCATTTGTTATTATTTTAGTTTTTTTTTGTAATAAGGATGATGATGATAATAATTATGATAATGGTAATAACAATGACAACAATAACAACAACAACAACAACAACAACAACAACAACAACAATAATAATAATAATTATTATTATTATTATCATAATTATAATAATAATAATAATAATAATAATGAATGGATAATAATTATAATAATAAGAATAATATAACAATAATAATATAATAATAGTAATAATATAATAAAAACAATAATAATAACAACAATGATAATAATAATATTGATAACAATAATAATAATAATAATAATAATAATAATAATAATAACAATTATGATTATAATAACAATAATAATAACAACAACAACAACAACAATAAAATTTATAGTGATAATAATAGTGATAAAGATAATGATAATGCTGCTGCTGATGATAATAATAATAATAAGTAATAATAATCATAATCATAATCATAATCATAATCATAAACCATAATCATAATAATAATTAGAATAATAACATAATAATGATTACAATAATAATAAATAATAACAATAATAATAATAATAACAATCATAATAATTAATAAATAACAAGAATAATAATAATAATAATAAGAATTAATAATAAATAATAAGAATAATAATGATAATGATAATGATATTGATAATGATAATGATCATGTAATGATAAATGGAATAATGATCTGATATATAATAATAATAATAATAATAATAATATATATAATAATAATAAATATAATAATAGAATATAATACTAGTAACAATAATATTAAATATAAAGTAATACTGGCAACTACTACTACACTACAACTAATGATAATGATAATAATTGTAACAATAACATAACAATAGCAATAATACTAATAATAATAATAATAATAATTAATAGTAACAATTCATAATACTGATAATGATAATGATAATGATAATGATAATTAATGATCATGATAATGATAATGATAAGATGATGAAAAATGATAATGAATAAATGATATGATAAATGATAATTATGATGATGAGACAATGATAGTAGTAATGATGATAATACAATAATAAAACACTAATAAATAATAATAATAATAATCAATAATAAATGATAATAATAATAATAATATAATAATATAATGTAAATAGGCAGGGGGCTGATAGGTTTGCAAGAGTTGTGTAGTTACAGGAGAGAATAGTCTGTTGTTTGCTTGATAAACAACGTTGCCCACTGCCCGCTGCAATTAGGCTGTAACATCATACTTGTATGTTGAAGAAATTTCAGTGTGAAACCAGAGGATTAAAAAAAAAAAAAAAAAAAATAAAAAATAATAATAACAATATAAACAATAATATAAAAGATAATAATAATAATAATAATAATAATAATAATAATAATAATACTAAAACTAATGATAATATAAATAATAAAATGAAAAATATACTGGGAAAAGAATTAACACCTGGAAAAACAAAGCGATGCACAGTCCATACCTCAGGAGAAATGGATGGCAAGACCAAGTTAACATTTGGAGATGTAGCAGAAAAGTACATTAAAGGCTGTACGGAGGCTTGATCTGCATCGCACGGAACAAGCTCTGCGGACAAATTACATCACATTTCGGCTTGATAAAACCATTGACTCCCCCTTTTGTAGGATGTGACAATAAAGATGAGACAGTTTCACATATCGTGGAGTGACTGCAGTATCCAAAGCGCAAGAGAGAATACAAAGGAGGGGTAATGGATTGTTACAAGGTAAGTGCTTGGCGCTTCTGTGAAAGATCAAACTCGACCGGGCCACCAAATGGTACGTCTCAAGGCCGGAGGTTTCAGTGAGATGCTGATGGCAAGATCTTGTGGGATGACATGATTCAGTGCGAACAGAGAAATTAAGAACCACAATCAGACATCATATGTAGAGGAAAGAAAAAAGGAGGTTATAATCATCGAGCTTAGATTCTGGTCATGTTTAGTATGCTAGAAAGATCTGGAAAATATTGACAAAACACCGAGTATTGTTGCGGAAGGTGACCTGGTGATCCGATTATTGTGAGCCAGGGAGTGATAACAGACTCGGTTTGAGAAATTTGTGAAGGAAGTCGAGGTAGAATGAGTGTTGAGCTTATGCAGATGACGGATCTAATAGGGACAAAGCAAGAGTGTTAAGGGTTGTTGCTCCTAATTATCCTGGCTCAGAGATCTTTAAGTCCGTGGGTCAGCTGGGTGTTGGGGGCCCGTTTTTTTTTTCCGGCACTCTCAAGTGTAATTTCGAAGCAACTAAGATCCTAAGCTTTCTATGAGCATTAACAAACTTAATAATGAGATATAATAATATAAAAAGTAATAATGTAATGAAAAGATAAATAATAGTGATAATATGATAACCCTAATAATATTAATGACTTTACGATAGTCCAGAGTTTCCTTTCCGTTGACTGTGTAACTTCACACAGATTTTTTTTGGACGTTTATCGGCAATTCCTTCCCTACATCTTCCTGTGTGTGGAATTTCTTTTTGAGTAAAATTACGTTTTTCGTTTCAAGCAGTCGGTCCTGTGAGTGTCTTTTTTTCGCTACACACGCTTACACTTTTCCTGAGAAGGAGAGAGTTTTTATGGCCCACGTTGTTTGACCTGCTCCTCCGGTTTCGTGGTGAGGCCCCTTGATTTTGCTTGGAGTAATGGCCTCTGCCGGAAGTCCTATCAGCGGTTTTTTCTCTTACCTGCTGTAGGTTCCGAGATGACTGGTAGGACTTGAGATGGTTGTGCTGGTAGGTTTCTTGAGCACGGCTCTTTGACTCGGCATGAAACCGTTCTACTCCTCTTGGCTAGTTTGGCTTTTGAATGGTGATTTCACTGAATTTCACTCCTGTTAGTCCTTCTGGCCTTTTCTGATGCCCACCAGAGTATACAGTTCTCGTTTTCTCCGACTCGTTCTCACATCCTTATGACCGATTCTACTAGGTAGAACAGAGCATCAACCAAGCGTTGTTGCTCTCTTGGGTAGTGACCAGCTGTCCGACAAGAGAGATGGGCTTTCACGAGCACACTAGCGCTTCTCGGAGAAACCGTCGACAATAGTTATGTGAACCTGTAGAGTTGAGACTTCGTGGAGGCCAGCTCCTTCCGCAGGTTCTGATGAGACTGATATCCTCCCTTTGTGAAAGATGTCCAGCTCTGTGTCCTTTCTCTTCAAGCCACCTGCGTCGGCCTTCACCAGGCTCAGCACGTTGTTTTTCTGTAGAGGGTGACAGGGTCCTCACGCCATTGATGCTCTAGAGATCGCCCGTCTTTTCAACAATAGAAGAGAGTCTCATGGTTGATGCAACCGATGTGGCACAAATTCAGACAGTTTGTCGCTAAAGGCAGTTTTTAATAGTTTTTGCTTCTGCCTCGATTCTCTCCACTGACAGAGACACCACAATGCTGGTCTGTAGCCTGGGGGATGCTGTTCTGTTGCTCCTCCTGTGGATGGATGTGACAACAGACTTATGAATGATGCGTGTCCTTTAGAAATGAGGCGATGGCGAGAGAGAGGAGAGCGGAGCGGGGCGGTGGTGTGCGGTGAGAGACAGTTGTTTAGAGGTTAGGAGGCCTGAAAGCCGTTAATTTCACAGAGGATAATTCACTCCTATTCGGTCCACCAACGTTTTCATTCATCAAGGAAAAGAGTTGGAATCAGAAAAGTAGAAACAAACAAAGCAGGCTAAAAAATTTTGTAACAATTGTTACGGTGAAGCGTGTGTTCCGGTCAACGGTGTTTCTTGCGCTTCCGAAAAGGGGCGTGGCATCAAGATTTAAAAAAAACTCACAACTCAAATTTTTAAGTATCCAATTTGGCACATTCATAGACCTATAGGTATCAAGCCGAGAGTGTGTGAGAAGGTACTGTGGGCTAATATTGTTTATTTTTGTGATGACCCTCTGTACATGAATGTGCACGATCTCCTCTCTCTCCTCTCTCTCTCTCGTCTCTCTCGTCTCAGTCTCTCTCCTCCTCTCTCGCGTCGTCTCTCTCTCTCTCGTCTCTCAAACTCTCCTCTCTCTCTCTGGCATGTACACATTTGTGTAAGCCATTAGACCAATAGACCACGTGGCTGTTTTACGGTGGCTCTAAGTGGTTTTTGGATCATCACACCAGCGAGGACCTAGATGACAATTACACAACCTTGTCTGTTCCCTTCTAGCGCTCCCATAGTCCACCGTCCAGACTCAATCAGCCTCCGGCCCCCCCGGGCTGGCCGGTCGCGGACACGCGACAACAGCGCTCAGCGCTTGGCCCAAGACATCGTCTCGGTGTGTTTGCCTTTGCTGGGTTGTATTCTCCTATGAAATTAACGAGCCAAGCCGTTTCACAACTATTATTAACCCTGCTAGCCC
>NC_051396.1:1409330-1411830 GCF_015228065.2 Penaeus monodon | reverse complement strand
CTCCTCATGTCTCATCTCATCTCATCCTATCTCACCCAATCTCACCCTATCTCATCCCACCCAATTTCGTCCAATTTCCCTCCGTCGAGGTTGGAGCTCGTAAGTCCAACTCTCGCGTCGCGCTGCCTCCTCGCGGAGGGAGGATTCTCTTACGAGGCGAGGAGGATGCGGGCGAGCTGCATGGAAGGACTCCCGAGGGGCCTCCGAGACACCCTATGGAACGGCAAGGGGGGGAGGGTGTGTTTAGGGTGGCTTTTTAAAAAAGGAATGGTGGTATGTAGGGTGTTTAGGGATGCAGGGTGTCGTTTTCTCTTCTTTCGCTCATCTCGATTGATCTTTCGGTTTCTTTCTCTTGTTAAAGAATTTACTCCTTCTCCCTCTCCTTCTACATCGACCACCACAGGTAAAACCTTACCTATGTCTGTCTCTTCTCTCTCTCTCTCCTTCTCTCCGCTCGCTCTCCTCTCTCTAGATCGAAGTCTCCTCTCTCTCGATCTCTCACCGTCGGCTCCTCTCTCCAGCGCTCGTCACTCTCTCCGCCCTCTCTCTCATCTCATCTCTCTCGTCTCCGACTCATTCTCCACTCCTCTATCTCATCTCTCCGCCTCCTCTCCTCCCCCTCTCCCTCGGCCCCCCCTCTCCTCCTTCCCTCTTCCCGTCTCCTCCTCCCACCTCCGGTCTCCTCCTCCTCCACACCCCTCCCCGTCACCCTCCCCTCCCTCTCCTTCTCCCCTCCCCTCTCCTCTTTCCTCTCCACTCCCATCCTCGCATCCCCCCACCCCTTCTCCCCTCCTCTGCACCCCCCCTCATCTCTCCCTCGTCTCTCTCTCTCAGCTCTCCTCCCTCCCTCCCCCTCCCTCCCTAAACCCCCTTTTTTTCCCCCAAAACCTTTCCTCCCTCCCCCCCCCTTTTCCCTTTCCTAATTCCAAACCGGGGGGGGAAAAAAAAAAACCCCCCCGGTGACCACTTGCAAATTGGACACCGCGATCTGAGTTTCCTTGAACCAATCATCAGGACGCTCTTCATTGCACACTCTCGCTTGCAGTGCACTCTGTAATCCGCTTGGGCAGTTTTGATTAAGAGGTAGACCGCGGTATATATTCCTCTGATAGCCAGCTAAGAAGAAAATACGGAAAAACACGGGGATATACAGGGTTTTATGCACACCCACGTCCTCACACATATTTGTACGTGCACTCACACACACACACACATACAAACAACCTCTCTCTCTCTCTCTCTCTCTATCGCTACCGCTCTCCCCACTCTCTCTCTCCTCTCTCCTTTCCTCTCTCTCATCTCTCTCTCTCTCCACACACACCACAACCACCACACACACACTACAAACAACCTCTCTATCTCTCTCTCTCTCTCCCATCATCTCTCCCTCCTCTCTCACTCTCTCTTCTCTCTAACTCTGCTCTCTCTCTCTCTTCTCACACACACACACACCACAACACACGATACGCCGCACACACACAACACACACACACTAAAACAACCACTCTCTCGTCTTCTCTACTTCTCTCTCCTCTCTCTCTCTCTCTCTCACACACACACACACACCATCACACACACACACCACACACACACACACACACACAACACACACACACACACACACACGCACGCACGCACACACACACAGCACACACCACACACACACACACACAACACACAACACACATACACAAACAACACACACACAACACACACACACACACATACACATACACACACATATACAAATACACACACACACACAAACACCTACACGTATAACCACTGCAAATGTTGTGTCCAAGAATTCCCTGTGCGAAACTGCTGCCATTAGTCTTCTAAATCAACTTAGGCTATCCTGAGCAATGTTTGTTTGTTTTGTGTGTGTTTTTGTTTCATTTGTGTGTGTTGTGTGTGTGTGTGTGTGTGTGTGTGTGTGTGTGTGTGTGTGTGTGTGTTGTGTGTGTGTGTGTGTGTGTGTGTGTGTGTGTGTGTGTGTGTGTGTGTGTGTGTGTGCGTGTGTGTGTGTGTTTCTGAAACCCAAATAAACAACTTATATGGTTATTTTTGTCGTTATCAAATCTATAAAATTTTAGACCACACTTGGGTTCTCTTAGTCAAATCATATCATAATCAATTACCTTATTAACTATTTTATGAATCTCCCATTGATCACAGGGAGAGATTCTAAACTCAGTCATTAAGGTGTATGTAAGAAAATGCATTGTTTTTCACCAAGTCATTGTCCTCATCAATGCCATCGTCACCATGCCTGATCTGTCCTTTTGATATCACATCCTGAGCATTATGTCAGTCTAATGAAAAAAGTGAAAGGTTTCAACGTTTGTACGTAATCTCATTGTGATTAACCCTTCCCCAGTATGTGTTTCTCCCTATTGTCTCACAATTAACAATTAGCACACAACAGCTCTCTTTATTTAAATACAGAGGCCTAAACACTACTACTAAAGAAGGAGAGAGAATGACGAAAAAAGAGACC
>NC_051396.1:1404643-1407143 GCF_015228065.2 Penaeus monodon | reverse complement strand
TAATTATTATTAGTAGTAGTAGTATGAATATCATAATTATTATTACTGCAAATAGTATTATTATTGTTGTTATTATCATCATATTTTTTTATCAATACTATCATTAGCGTCATCATTACTGCTTTTGCTATTATTGTTGTTGTCTTTGTTTTTACTATTACTATCTACACCACGAAGAACTTTTCTGTTTCTTGATGTTGTTATTATATAAGATATAGTCATTCCTCTTATTAATGGTATTGGTATTTTGATAATGGTAATCATTCTTATAATAATAATGATAATTATATTTGCTATCTTTCACTCGATCTCGGAATTTCGAGTCTTTGTCCAAATTGGATTTCCAAAATCAAACAGCAACTCACACACGCTAATTGGTAAAACAGGTGAAGAGGCAAATGCAGTGCAATACTCTGCACTATATTAATGTTGATTCCTGTTGCATTACCGACACTAGCTTCGAGATTCACGCTCAGAAAATGCATTAAAAATATATATATATATATATTTCTTTTCCAATTTATTATAATTATTGTTATTATTATTTTTTATTATTATTATTATTATTATATTATTATTATTGTTTTATATTATAATTATATATATATTATTATATATATATATATATATATATATATATATATATATATATATATATATATATATATATATATAGATATTATATATATAATATTATATATATATATATATATATATATATAATATATATATATATATAATATATATATATATAACAATAATAAAATACAAAACAACCATATATATTATATATATTATATATATTAGTATATATATATATATTATATATATATAGTGTGTTGTGGTGTGTGTGTGTTGTGGTGTGGTGTGTGTTGGTTTGTTGTTTATATTATATCATATTATTAATATATTATCATATATATATTCTATATGCTATATTATATTTATCATACTATTATAAATCATATCTATCGAATAAATACTATACTATAATATGTGCTGTATGTGTGTGGTGTGTGTGTGTGTGTTTGTAAGATTGCATGTAAGTTTTTTTATGTCCATTAACTTTCCTAATTATCAGATATCGATTTTCATTTCTTATATTTTGCTATATTAAATCCAGGTTGCGTCACGGAGCAACAACTCACCTTGCATAATCTCGAGTAATTCTCGCTGTTTGTCCCCTTTTATAAGACTCTGCAGGAACGTTTTGCACGTATCCTTGATGCTGTATTACGAGCCAACAGCTGTATTCTGAATGATTGTCCAGGAATTAATAGTATGGAAAATCCCGATATTGGAAACGAATTAAAAGATAACCACCAGGTATACGTTGTTTTTTCGTTTATATGTTGTATTGATAAAAAAGAAAAGAAAAGAAAAAAAAACATAATTCGTGTACTTCACTTTCGTATTTTTAGAAGAAGAAAAAAAAGTGTAAGTATTATTTTCCAAAAGAAAGGTATGAGTAGTTCCGTTCAAGATTTTTCGCTTGAATTCTATTTCACGTTTTCTCTCTCTCTCTTTAAATGTTTATCTTTCTTGTTCTCTTTGTATACCATTTTTATCATTCTCTCTCTTTATTTTTCTCTCTCTCTCTCACTTTATCTTAATCCCCTTTCTTTTCCACTACCAAACTCTTCGTATAAAAATGGGTAAGATAAATAAATAAGGTAAATTGATGACAGTAATAATGACGATACAATAATAATATAATAATAATAATGTTAAGAATAAGAATAATAATGATAATAATAATAATAATAATAATAATAGTAATAATAATAATAATAATAATAATAATAATAATAATAATAATAATAATAATAATAATAATAATAATAAATAATAAAATAAATAAATAAAAATAAATATCAACAACAACAACTAAAATACTGACAATGATAGCAACGCTGATACCACACCTCAAGGTGTGTCCACGTTGCCCCAATATTCATGCCCCTCCATCCGCGGTTATTCTCCTCGCCTCTCGCTGCAGGGCCGCATTTCGCTGTGGCATTGGATATAACATGTGGTTATTGGATCCGCCGAAGTGCCTTTCCCTTCACTCACTTAGTGTGCCTTGAGAAAGAGCTTGCGAGACGGCTAATGGGGGTTGCTTGTTGGGTGTAGGTTATTATGTGGGGGTTAGAGTTGGTGTTTTTTGTTATTGTTGTTTTTGGTATTGTATTTTATTGTTGTTCTTGTCTTTAGTTGTTTTTTCTCATAAGTTGAGATTTTAAATAATTGATTTAGAATAGCACCGTATGTATGTAGGTTTCCACTCATTTACATAATAGTGCTTATGATTATTTTTTTGTATTTGTATTCGGGAGTGTACCATGCGTTTACACATCTTCGCATGGATAAGTGTAATGCATGCACTCCCCATTGTTTTAGTCGAGCTAGTTTTCTCTTTAGGGAGGAAACCAGAAAAGGAAACTTGGATTTGTTTACTGCGATCAGCACTGCAATTGCCTATTCTCTCTCTCTCTCTCTC
>NC_051396.1:1397143-1399643 GCF_015228065.2 Penaeus monodon | reverse complement strand
TCTAAAGATGCCTCTAAACAATGGCTAGCAGGGGTAATAATAGTTGTTGAACGGCTTGGCTCGTTATTTCCATAGGAGAATACAACCCAGCAAAGGCAACACACGAGACGCTGTCTTGGGCCAAGCGCTGAGCGCGGTGTCGCGTGTCCGGCCGGCCAGCCCTGGGGGGCCGGAGGCTGATGAGTCCTGGGCACGGTGACCTATGGGAGCGAAATGAAGGGAACAGACAAGGTCTGGTGTAATCGTCATCTAGGTCCTCGCTGGTGTGATGACTCCAAATACACTTAGAGCCACGTAATAACAGCCACGTGGTCTATTGGTCTAATGGCTTACACAAATCGTGTACATGCCAGAGAGAGAGAGAGAGAGAGAGAGAGAGAGAGAGAGAGAGAGAGAGAGAGAGAGAGAGAGAGAGAGAGAGAGAGAGAGAGAGAGAGAGAGAGAGATCGTGCACATTCATGTACAGAGGGCTCATCACAAAAATAACAATATTAGCCACAGTACCTTCTCACCACACTCTGGCTTGATACCTATAGGTCTATGAATGTGCCAAATTGGATACTTAAAATTTGACTGTTGTGAGTTTTTTTTTTACATATTGATGCCACGCCCCTTTCGGGAGCTCAAGAAACCCCGTTGACCGGAACACACGCTTCACCGTAACAATTGTCACAACTTTTTTCTCCTGCTTTGTTTGTTTCTATTTTTCTGATCTCAACTCTTTCCCTTGATGAATGAAAACGTTTGGTGTACCCGATAGGAGTGAATTATCCTCTTGTGAATTAACGCTTTCCGGCCTCCTAACCCTCTAACAACTGTCTCTCACCGCCCACCCACCGCCCGCTCACCGCTCTCCTCTCTCTCGCCATCGCCTTCATTCTAAAGACACAGCATCATTCATAATGTCTGTTGTCACATCCATCCACAGGAGGATCAACAGACCGCATCCCCCAGGCTAAAGTCCAGCATTGTGGTGCTCTGTCAGTGGCAAGAGAATCGAGGCAGAAGCAAAAAACTATAAAAACTGCCTTTAGGACAACTGTCTGAATTTGTGCCACATCGGTTGCCTCAACCATGAGACTCTCTTCTATTGTGAAAAGACGGGCGATCTGAGAGCATCAAATGGCGTTGAGGACCCTGTCACCCTCCTCCATGAAAACAACGCTGCTGAGCCTGGTGATCAGGCGACGCAGGTGGCTGAAGAGAAAGACACAGAGCTGGACATGCTTTCACAAAGGGAGGATATCAGTCTCATCAGGAACCTGCGGAAGGAGCTGGCCTCCACGAAGTCTCAACTCTACAGGTTCACATCTATTGTCGACGGTTTCTCCGAGAAGCGCAGTGTGCTCGTGAAAGCCATCTCTCTTGTCGACAGCTTGGTCACTACCCAAGAGAGCAACAACGCTTGGTTGATTGCTCTGTTCTACCTAGTAGAATCGGTCAAGATTGTGAGAACGAAGTCGGAGAAAACGATGAACTGTATATCTGGTGGGCATCAGAAAAGGCCAGAAGACTAACAGGAGTGAATTCAGTGAAATCACCATTCAAAAGCCAACAGCAAGAGGAGTAGAACCGGTTTCATGCCGGTTACAAGAGCGTGCTCAAGAACCTACCAGCACTCACCATCTCCAGTCCTACCAGTCATCCTCGGAACCTACAGCAGGTAAGAGAAAACCGCTGATTCAGGATTCTTCCGGCAGAGGCCATACTCCAAGCAAATCAAGGGGCCTCACCTACGAAACCAGGAGGACGCAGGTCAACAACGTGGGCCATAAAAAACTCTCTACCTTCTCAGGAAAAGTGTAGCGTGTGTAGCCGAAAAAGACACTCCCAGACCGACTGCTTGAAACGAAAACACTGTAATTACTGCAAAAAGAAATTCCACACACAGGAAGATTGTAGGGAGAGAATTGCCGATCAACGTCAAAAAAAATCTGGTGAATGTTATTACAGTCAACGGAAAGGAAACTCTGACTATAGTAAAGTCATTAATATTATTATGGTTATCATTATTATCCCTATTATTATAATTTTCATTATCATTATTACTTTTACTATTATTATCATCTTCATTATTAAGTTTGTTAATGCTCATATGAAAGCTTAGGATCTTAGTTGCTTCGAAATTATCACTGAGAGTGTGAGCAACACCCAGCTGCCAAAGGACTTACAGATCTCTGAGCCAGGATAATTAGGAGCACCAACCTTAACACTCTTGCTGTCCCTATTAGATCCGTCATCTGCATAAGCTCAACACTCATTTCTACCTCGACTTCCTTCACAAATTTCTCAAACCGAGTTGTTATCACTCCCTGTGCTCCAACAATAATCGGGATCACAGTCACCTTCCGCAATACTCGGTGTTTTGTCAATATTTTCCAGCTCTTTCTCGCATACTCTAACATCACCAGATATCTCAGCTTCGATGATTATAACCTCCTTTTTTCTTATCCTCTACAATGATGTCTGATCTGTGGTCTTAATTTCTCTGTCGCACTGA
>NC_051396.1:1382143-1384643 GCF_015228065.2 Penaeus monodon | reverse complement strand
ATATGAACGATTCACTCTTTCTGGCGGATCTCTTGTGCTGTAAAAATAATATATACGTGAGTATTAACATATGCATGCGTGCTTTTCCCGCTGGACGTATATTTCCATACAAGGATAGCCTTACCAAGGGCGAATTCGAAATGGTATAAAATAGTTTACATTCTCGGTTCGGCGTGAAGGTGTGGGCTCGAGAGATAAACACGTAGAGTTATCGTAGAACATAACTCTGTCTTGTTTTAGTATCTTGTTGGCTATATTTGTTTAATTATGACATGCTAGATTATATTTTTTAGGATATTATTCAAAGGAACACAGCAACGAAAATCAAATCTCGAAATAGTATATGGTATTATCTATTTGTTTTCATTGATATTGTATAAAAAAAACTGTATCAAAAGATTCGTTATAACGTCATTACCAGCGATCTCAAAAGACGTCCAAAGACATCCATTTCCTATCAAAAAGTAACTTCAACGAAAAAAAGAAAATTCTTACTTTGGGGGAAATGCCAAAGAAACTTTTAAAAGAAAAAAAGGAAGGGGGAGGGAGAGGGGAGTATTAAAAAACGCCACGAATGGATAACTTCTTCATCAAAACTATTCCTCAGTTAACGGCAGAAATGCTCAAAAACTTTTTCCAAATGACTTCGCTTCGTGTGGACGCCGATTCGGGAAGCGACTCGACTGAGGCTCCGGCCGATTTACCCGCAGAGGGGTTTGGTTCTTCTGTCTCCTCTTCCCCTTCTTCCCCTTCGTCTTCTTTTCTCTTTATTTTTTTCTGTTTTCTTCTTCGGCGTGCTGCTCCGGGCGGTCTCGCGGTATGGGCGAGGGCTTGGCTCCCTCTCACCTCCGCCTCCACCTTCTCCTTCTCACGCCCATCCACTTCCTCCTCCCCTCTCCTCTCCTTCCTCCTCGCCTTCCACCTCCTACTCCTCCTCCTCCACCTCAACTTCCTCCTCCTTCTCCACCTCCAGCTTTTCTTCCCCCCCCTCCTCTTCCTCTCCCTCCCCCTCCTCCTCCTGCTCCCCTCCCTTTCTTCCTTCCATCGGGCAATTTCTCTCGGAATGTCAGCCTTAATTATCTCCCGAACGATGAAACTGGAAACGCCTTCGTGCAATTGCTCTGAGGCACCCGAATGCGCGAGAGCAAGAAGGTGTAGATAGATAGACTGATAGATAGAGAGAAAGGGAGAGACGGAGAGCGGAAGGAGAGAGAGGGGGGAGGGGGGAGGGAGGGAGGGAGGGAGAGAAGAAGGGAGAGAGAGAGAGAGGGGGGAGGGCGAAAGAAAAATAAATAAAAAGAAATAGATACATTCGCAGGGTGACAAATTAGATTAAAATTATTATGATGGCAATAATGATAATGATAATGGTAATAATAATGATAATGATAATGATGATAATAGTAATAATAATGATTAGGTTAATGATAGCAGTAATATAATAAAATAATAATATAATAATATAATAAAAAATAATATAATGAACTAATAACAAATGATTATAGTAATGACAATGATAATAATAATAATTATGATATAATAATAATAATAATAATAATAATAATAATAATAATAATAATAATAATAATAATAATGATAATAATAGTAACAATAACAACATCAACAACATCAACAAAACAACAACAACAACAATAATAATATAAATGATAATAATAACAACAACAGCAATAATAATAATAATAATAATAATAATAACGATAATAACAACGACAGTAATGGTAATAGTAATGATTATTATACAAATGGGGCCGCGGTGGCCGAATGGTTAGAGCGTCGGACTCAAGACTGTCACGACGGTAATCTGAGTACGAGGGTTCGAGTCACCGGCCGGCGCGTTGTTTCCCTTGGGCAAGGAACTTCACCTCGATTGCCTGCCTAGCCACTGGGTGGCCAAGTCAGTGCCGGGTAAATAGAGATGGTGACTCGAAAAAAAAAAAAAAAAAAAAAAAACACCGGGCGGAAGGCAATGGCAAACCACCGCTCTAAATTGCCAAGAAAAATCATGGAAGCCCATGATCGCCAAGGCCACGGTGGCCGAATGGCTAGAGCATCGGACTCAAAACTGTCACGACGGCAATCCGAGTTCAAGGGTTCGAGTCACCGGCCGGCGCGTTGTTCCCTTGGGCAAGGAACTTCACCTCGATTGCCTACCTAGCCACTGGGTGGCCAAGCCAGCCCAAGTCAGTGCTGGTCCCAAGCCCGGATAAATAGAGAGAATGATTACCTAAAAGGTACCACCGGCACTCTCCGTGGAAAGGAACAGGGGACCCTACCACGTACTCACTCCAAGAGCATCACAACATGAAAACTACAATTATCATGCTGTGACCAGGGCGGCTCAGGCATGAACCTACCGTTAAAAGAAGAGATTATACAAATAAGAATGATAGCAATAACAGAATAATAAAGGTGATAATAACAATAAAAACGATAACAGTAATAACAATAATAATAGTAATAATAATAATAATAATGATAA
>NC_051396.1:1372143-1374643 GCF_015228065.2 Penaeus monodon | reverse complement strand
TCCATTCAACTGACTCAAGCTCTTCAGATTAATCATTTCATCTGCTCTGGAAGCCTCCCTACAAAGTCGTGTAACTATGCTGAACTACTTCAATATATACAGTGAGTTGGTGTATTGTGTGTTTCTAGAGGTCTCGCCCAACACCAACAATAAACCCCATCTTGGACAGAACTGGTTTAAACTTGCATAATCTTAATTTATTCTTCGGCCAACCTCTGTACCAAGCCCCGTTTTCACAGTATACCGGATTTTGCATTACCACTGACTATGTCATGTCACTCTCATTTTGAAAACAGATTTAACCTGCACTCTCCTATCCCCACAACACCTCACCTCTATGACACTTCTATAATCCACATTCTCTTCACTCAAATGACAATCCAAATACTTTTTTTCCTAACCCTTCCCTCCCTCCATATTGCATTTGCAACTCGCGCTCAACACATTTCCTTAAAACCAGCTCTCATACCACTTCCCTAATGATGAATATTCCATCCCACACCTCACAGCCCGCGACCTTTCCAAATGTTATCTGGCTCTGCACCATTTCCCTCGCTTCGGACGTCACTTAAACATGATAAAGTGATGCGAAACGACGCCTCAGCTTGCTCACCTCAAGGGCACACCGATGTTACTCCTTCGCCCAGCTTCTTTCGATCACGGGGATCACAGACATTCCTGAACTTTCCTATCACGCGCGTTGGTTGATCACGTTTATCACACAAACATTTCTTGTTTGTCCGCGCTATCTTGTGTCTTTTACCTTTAACGTTATTTCGTTTTATTTGTATAGTCTTTTTTCGTCTTACACCTAGGGAGGATTAAAGAATTTGGATAAGAAAAGGGTAATTGTGGGTGCTTTATAGTTTCTCCTGTTGAGGTTGAAAGACACTCTTAAGGAATTGTAAAGGTTCTCAGACGTGAACTGCCCGCTGACAGGGTACATATGCTGTATATGTACATATACATAAGCCCCTTTTTTCTAACTGTTCGTAGACATATATCTCAAACGCGCCGATGCGTAAATTTTTCGAAAGCAGACACATATCGCCAGAGGTGATTCTCTCTCTCTCTCTCTCTCTCTCTTTACACACACACACACACACACTACACAGAGCCCATCCCCCTCTACCCCCTTCGCTCCATTTCCGCATCTGACACTTCCCCTCCCCCCTCCCCCCTCCCCCCACGACCCGCCTCTCATGGCCTTCTCCTCCCTCGGCCTTCCGATCGCGCCCATGAATATCATCAGCGGAAGATGCCCAAAAAGTATAAAAAAAAAAAAATACATACATATATATATATATATATATATATATATATATATATATTCGGCCTGCTTCTCCACGAGAAACAGACGCGGACTTCGGCCAGGACTAGAGTGACGAGAGGCAGATAATGAAATCCGGATTTTATAGCAAGACTGCCGGAGAAAAATGCAGATAATCGGATCCCCGCCTCCACCCCCCCCCCCCCAGTAGCAGGTGCAAGCAGTCCGGACGTAGAGACAGAGGAAGGATATCTTGAAAAGCAGAAATTAACGGTGGATTTAATAGTCACACCGTCTGACTCTCGCAAGACCAAGTTCGAGGCGAAGATCCCAAGCCTTTTTTTTTCTAGACCGAAATATATCGAGACGAAGGGCCGCCAGCTCTTGTATGCTTCGAGGTACAGAGACAGAGTACCAGGTAGCGAGGCCATACCAGGACGCGAGGCAAGGGTATTGTATTGAAGCGCAATTTCGAGATCGGGTCGCGGCGCTCGAGAGGAATATCGGCTTCGAGGGACAGACGCGGCTTCTCGGCTCCTCCGCTTTTGGTGCGTTCGGGAGGAGGCTTTGTGTTGGTGTCGTTTAACTGATGGGAGATGCAGGATCACGTCAGGAGAAGAAAGTAAACCGAAATAATAATAGTAATGATAATAATGATAATAATAATAATAATAATAATAATAATAATAATAATAATAATAATAATAATAATAATAATAATAATAATAATAATAATATAATAATAATAATAATGATAATAATAACAATAATAATAATAGTAACAATAACAATAACAATAACAATAACAATAACAATAACAATAACTATAATAATAGAAATTGTTGTAAAACCAATAATAATTATCATTATTATATGATTTAGAGTAAATTGAATCTCGATTATATATCAATCTATCTGGTGTATTTAGGCTCTGTATATAGAAAAAACATACATGCATATATGTGTGTGCGTACATACATACATACTGTGGGTATGTATATACATATACACATACATATACATATGCATAATATATATATATATATATATATATATATATATATATATATATATATATTATATATATATATATTTACTTATTTATACATATATGAATATACATATAGGTATGCATATGTATTAAGGTAGCATAGCTTAATGATGGTTTTGCAATATCCTGCTTTCGCGCCCGATCAGTCTTTCTCATCAGTATCAGTACTGATACTGATG
>NC_051396.1:1359643-1362143 GCF_015228065.2 Penaeus monodon | reverse complement strand
CTGCTTGTGAGTTGCAACGTGCAGAGGTTGTAGGTCCTCAGGAATTAAACTCACCGGCATTTGTTTGTTAGAGTTCTGTGTTAAATTCTGTCGGGTTGTGGTTGTAGTTACGTGTTGTATTCTACGTGTGTACTGCCTCCGTTGTATTATCAATGTGTAGAAGCAGTTGTGGTTGCTGTAGATGGAGAAGAGGCAACGGTAAGACTAATAGATTTAATAATTGTGTTAGTAAAGGCGACAGCAGTAAACATGAGGTTTTCAGTTTAGCTTCGTTCTGCCAACGTGATGATCATTGTCGTTATTATAACTGCTGTCAGCGCTGCCAACATCATTATTTTTGTCATAGATTCAGTGTTACCATTACTATTGCTTCTCTTGTTATTATTATTTTTTTGTATTTTTACCATTACCAAAAAAAATGGGGTATTCTCTCCTCTCTCTTCATCGTCTCTCTCATCTCTCGCGTCATCTCTGTCTCTCTCTCTCTCTCTCTCTTCTCACTGTGTGTGTGTGTGTGTGTGTGTGTTTCTCTTTCTCACATTCTCTTTTCATCTCTCCTTTCCTCCATCTATCAACTATCATGATAATTACATAATGTATATAATCACAATTCAAACCTTTCCCTATTAGTGTCATTGACTTCCACTGCAGAGATAATATATTTTTTTTATGTTTTCTCTTTTTTGTTAGTAATACCATATAAGGTAATATATATAACATAGTAGGAATTATATATAGTAGTAGGTATATATTAATATATATTATATATAATATATATATATATATAATATGTAAAATATCTATATATATATACACATCCACACACACCACACACCACATAATAATATATATATATATATATATAAAATCTATATATTCGATCTAATATATGCGTAATATATATATGATATATATATATAGGGTAGTCAAGGAGAAGTGGCAGGAGGTATGGAGAGGATATCATATATTATACCTACATATGTATATATAAAGTATGGTATAGATGATATAATATGGAGTGGTAGGTATATAGGTATATATAATAGAATATAGTGATAGGGTATATAGTATATATATATGACTAATATAATATTAATATGTGTCTATTATAGATGATATGCATCATCTTTAACGGTGCGTGGTTCATGTCCTGAGCCGCCGTGGTCACAGCTATACTCCATTGTGCAGTTCACGTTGTGATGCTCTGGAGTGTAGTACGTGGTAGGGTCCCCAGTTCTTTCCACGAAATATAATGTATATATATATATATATATATGATAATAACATATATATATAAATATATATATATATAGTATCGGATATATATAATATATATATATAGTATAGATAAGTATATACTATATATATATATATACACACACACACACGTCCACACCCACACACACGCATATCTGATTATATATATATATATACCATATATATATATATATATATATATATATATAATCGCTAAATATAGATAAGTCTATATATATTATATAGTAATAATCGTATAATAACGTATAACACAGCACACACCAAACACACATATATATATATATATATCCATATATATATATGATATAGATAATATAGTTATATATATATATATATATATTATATAGATCTTATCTATATATATAATATCTATCGACCCTAGATATATATATATATAATATATCTTATTATAGTATAATATATCTAGGTAGTATTATATAATATAACTTTTATATATAATATATATATATATATATATACGTATGAATATATATATAGTATATAAGTATATATATACTAAGTAGGAACACACACACAGCACAAACACACACACACACACACATACACACACCACACCACACACACACACACACACACACACACACACACACACACACACGGAAAAACCATATATATATATATAGGATATGTGTAATATCATTATATATAGGTATATATGTGGTATATCGTTTATATATATATATATATGTAGTATAAGGGGGGATGATGTATATTATATAGTAATCAAGTAAACATATATATAAAATATATCTTATATATTATATATATATGTATTATATATTATAATATAGGTATATATATATAACATATATATATATAATAAATAGATAGGATGTATATATAGTAACAATAGATATAGGGAGTATATATAAGGTATAGAGGTGATATAGTTGGTCAATAAATATATACTACGGGGGTCTCTCATATATATAAAGTGGGGAGGGTGGTTATATATATGTTAGTATATGTGGTATATATATATGGTGTATATAGGATATATAAGTAGGCAGTATATATATCTGTATAGTATATAGTACGTAGTCAGTAGTAGTATAGATAGTCGTCTATCTCGTATCGTACGTATATCAATCTCTAGGTAGTATATAGGTTAGTATTGTACGATATATAGTAGGGTAATGAGGATTTATGATATATACATATGTATATACTTACATGTATAGTATGTTATATATATATCATA
>NC_051396.1:1352143-1357143 GCF_015228065.2 Penaeus monodon | reverse complement strand
TTGCTGCATTTTGTGGTGCTGTTATTGTGTTAGTTGGAATGTTAGTATCATCATACTCATCGTCAAGTTATTATTGTAAGGTAGTAGTGGTAGTGTTGATATTGTTATTATCATTATTCTTGTTGTTATTATTTTTATTATTATTATCACTATCACAATTGTTATTGCTATAGCTGTAGTTGAGAGAAAGAGAAAGAGAGACTTAAAGCGCGCAATAAAAACAAGAGAGAGAGAGAAGAATGAGAGAGAGAGAGAGAGAGAGAGAGAGAGAGAGAGAGAGAGAGAGAGAGAGAGAGAGAGAGAGAGAGAGAGATGAGAAAACACAGGAGAGAGAGAAAAACAAGGAAAGCAAAAGGATGAGCAACATCCCCGAAAGCAGGCGGAGACGAGGGTCCTCGGGAGAGAGACGCGAGGAGGCTTCGGGCGCACACAAAGGCAGCGAGCGGGGGGGGGGGGTGACGACCAAAACAAGATTTCACGAACTTCAAAGAAAAGGGAACGTCTCGTTATTAACTATTATGTGCCGATCTGCGCCGCCGAAGGTGTGATGGAAGTGCAATGGAGTGGGTTGCATGCCCCTCGCCCAAGCACACATGCACGCACACGCACATATTCGCGCGTTCTCTGTCCCTATGTCTCGCTCTCTCGCTCTCTCGCTCTCTCGCTCTCTCGCTCTCTCGCTCTCTCGCTCTCTCGCTCTCTCTCTCTCTCTCTCTCTCCCTCTTTTCCCTCTTCCCCCCTTCTCTCTTTCTCTCTCTCCTCTCCTCTCCTCCTCTCCTCTCTTCCTCTCTCCTCTCTCTCTCTCCCCTCTTCCCTCTCTCTTTCTTTTCTTCTCTCCCCTTTTCCTCTCTCTCTCTTCTTCTCTCCTCTCTCCTCCTCCCCATTCTCTCCCCTCTCTCTCTCCGCCTCCCTCTCCCTCTCTCTCTTCCTCTCTTCTCTCCTCTCTCTTCTCTCACTTCTCCTACCTCTCCTCTCTTTCTCTATCTCTCTCTCTCACTCACTCACCATCACTCTCTCTTTCTACTCTCTTCTCTCTCCTCTCTCTTCTCTCTCTCTCACTCCATCTCTCTTTCTTTCTCTCTCCTCTCTCTCTCCTTCTCTCTCCCCTCTTTCTTCTCTCTCTTTCCCTCTCTCTCTCCCTCTCTCCTCTCCTCTCTCTCTCTCCTCCCCTCTCTTTTCTTTCTCTTTTCCCCTTCTCTCTCTCTCTCTCTCTCTCTCTCTCTCTTCTCTTTCTCTCTCTCTCTTTCTCTTTTCTCTGTCCCTTCTTCTTTCCCCTCTCTCCTCGTCTCTCTCTCTCTCTCTCTCTCTCTCTCTCTCTCTCTCTCTCTCTCTCCCCTCCCCTTCCCCTCCTCTCTCTCTCTCTCTCACTCTCTCTCACTCCCACCCAGGCGCGAGAAGTTGCAATTGTCGCCCGGAGGTTACTGCTGTGGCTGGGCACCACGGCGGGCAAGGACTCGGTTCCGCCGAGTCAGCAGCAGCTGACACACACGTGGGCAAAATCAAGCAGACAGTATGTCACACCAAGAATATCCATTTATCAATGGAAACCAAAAAAAACTTAACTTAAACTACTTAAACCCCTCTCTTCCTTTTCTCTCTCCTTTTCTCTCTCTCCTCTCTCTCTCCTCTCTCCTCTCTCTCTCCCCTCTCTCTCTCTCTCTCTCTTTCACACACACACACATATGATATGGGTATATATACCGCATCGTTATCCAATTAACAGCAAATGCGATCAAAATTATTTGTTACATAAAATTGCCTCCATTACTCATTTATGCATGCGTGTGTGTGAGCGTGTGTGTGAGTTTGTGTGTGTGCGTGTGAGTGTGTGTGTGTGTGTGTGTGTGTGTGTGTGTGTGTGTGTGTATGTGTGTGTGTGAATGTGTGTGTATGTGTGTTTTTATGTGTGTGGTCGTGTCTGTTTGTAGATAAGTATGTGTACGTGTGTGTTTATATGTAAGTGTGTGTGTGTTATCTTTGTACAGCGGATGTATATAAATAGACATAAAGAATGATGAAAGTGAATGTACATAACAACTCCACATTTCCAGTGAAGACCAAATGCTAAGAACTCTCTCTCTGACTCCATTAAGAGTAAAAAGAAGAAAAAAAAAGCAAAACATTTTAGATACAGTTCACTTAACTAAAACCCTGGAGGCGCCTTGACTCTCGAGGAAGAAAGGAAACAAAGAGAAAAACAAGAGAGAGAGAGAGAGAGAGAGAGAGAGAGAGAGAGAGAGAGACAGAGAGAGAGAGAGAGAGAGAAGAAAAAAGCCTTGTTTTGATAGTGCTTTCCGTTAATTAGATAGCATGGGTGGACACTTGGAACTGATGAATATGAGGAGCAATAAAGGATTTTTTTTTTTTTTTGTCACAATTAACTAGATAAAGAAAAGGAGGAGGAAGAGGAGGAGGAAGGCGGCTGACGAAGTGGGATGGAGAGAAGAGAGAAGGAATGAAAGATGGAGAGGAAGTGTGAGAGAGGGAGGAAGGGGGGAAATAGGAAGAAAATGATGTGTGTGTGTGTGTGTGTGTGTGTGTGTGTGTGTGTGTGTGTGTGTGTGTGTATATCTATATCTATATCTATCTATCTATCTATCTATCTATCTATCTATCTATCTATCTATCTATATATATATATATATGTGTATATATATATATATTGTATATATATATATATATATATATATATATATATATATATATATATATATATATATATATATATATATATATATATATATATATCAGTATATACATTTATGTTTATGTATACTTATACATATGTATTTATGCATACAGAAACAAATATACACACAGTGAGACCGAGAGCAAGCGCGATGTTCTGCCCGAGGCACGAGGCGCAAGCAGCCGTCGTCATGTGACTCCAAGGTGCATGAACAAGCACCCCACCCCCGTCCCCACCCCCACCCCTATCCCCGCCCTCCTCAAGCCCCTCATCTTAATTGGTGAAAATCGCAGCAGATGTGAATGCAACGATTTCGCTGCGTATTTCGTGTTCGATTCTAAATAAGAGAGAATGGGAAAGGGGGGGGAGGAATATTTCGACTTTTAGCAAGAGCTGAAAGCGATATTGAAGTTAAAACTGCATTTTAAAGGGGGGGCGACTTGATTTTGCGAACAAACAAATACTAAGGTAGAAAGAGAGGGGGGAGAAGGAGAAAGAGAGAGAGAGAGAGAGAGAGAGAGAGAGAGAGAGAGAGAGAGAGACAGACAGACAGACAGACAGACAGAGAGACTGCCGTTACATAATATCATGTATAACATTAATATCATTGATATTTTTGAGTCCTTTTGTCACAGCACTTAACACGACATAACACAGCATGCCGTTATCATTATGCTTTATCATATATGTAGATTAACAAAGCTAATATAATACAGTATAATGTGTATTTTTTTTTTTTTTTTTTTTTTTTTTTGAGAGAGAGAGGAGAGAGAGAGAGAGAGAGAGAGAGAGAGAGAGAGAGAGAGAGAGAGAGAGAGAGAGAGAGAGAGAGAGAGAGACAGAGAGAGATGTGACATAATATAACGTATAACATTCAAATTATTGATAGCTTTGAGCCATTCCAGTCACAGCACTTCAAACGACATACCACAGCATGCCGTTATCATTATGCGCATTATATATGTAGATTAACCAAGCTAATTTAATACAGTATTATGTGTAATAGAATTTATTTTTTTGACACTATGCCATAACTTTACTCTCCATGGCTGATTACGTAAATTGCCTTTCGAAGGTTACTCTTTAATACTGATAGAATAGTCTCTATGTATATCGCCAGATGTATTTGGTCTCCAGCCTACTTCCACACACACACACAGAAATGTGTAGGTACCTCAGCTGCCGAAGTGAAAAGACAAAACCAAACGCGTTGACAAAGGAACACATGATACACGAACGGGTCTGAACGCAGGTCCCTTCCATCTTTGGGACTTTTGACGCGATATCATGCACACAGAGAGGGAGGGAGGGAGAGAGAGAGAGAGAGAGAGAGAGAGAGAGAGAGAGAGAGAGAGAGAGAGAGAGAGAGAGAGAGAGAGAGAGAGAGAGAGAGAGAGAGAGAGAGAGAGAGAGAGAGAGAGAGAGAGAGAGAGAGAGAGAGAGAGAGAGAGAGATACAGAGAAAGTAGGAATAAAGAGAAAAGGACAGACAGACAGAAAAACAAACAGTGAGAGAGAAAGAGTAAAAGAAAGATAAAGTGACAGACAATCAAACATCGAGACAGAGAAATATAGACCTGGAAACTAAAAGCGACGAGAAGGAGAGAAACAGAGACAGAGAGTGACCCCGACCGTGCATAATACCCGAAGACCGAGAGCGATTGATTGCAACATGGCGCAACGTCTTCCGTTGCACGGGCGAGCAATTTAGGCCCAATTAGCACGGCCTACTTGGCTTCCCTAATTCCGCTTGTTTGAATATTCACGAGGATTTTAAAAGGTTGATTGATTGATTTCGTTATGGCTGGGCAGGTAACGAGAAGCAATATGCATATTGATACGTATTTATAAGTATGTAGATTGATATTAGGATAGGTGGATAAGTGGATAGGTAGATGAACGGTGAAAACCAGTAATATAAATGATTATGGTATTAATAAATGTAATTTTGATAATAGTAGAATCAGTAATGGTTGTGTAATGACAGTATTAATAATAGGAGTAATAATAGCAGTCACAGTAGTAGTAATGGTAATAGACATAGTAGTATTAATAATGAGGATATTACTAACAACGATAAATATTGTTTAAAACACAAAAATGATAAAGATGATAAAACGCATTTGTATTTAACAGATAATTACATTAGTAAATTGATTTAAGATTCGGAGCTAGACTGATCGATACAGAAGAAAATTCAATCAATGGAAAAATTCCAAATGCACTTATTGACTGTGTGTAATAATTTCCGTCAAAATTGGTCATTACAGACTAGAAAACATCGTTCATTCAAACTTTACAACATAATGCAG
>NC_051396.1:1312882-1315382 GCF_015228065.2 Penaeus monodon | reverse complement strand
TATTCAAAACCATTAATGTGCTTTATACCTCTATTTACCATTCTAACCTCGTGTGTATATTGTGGGGTGGCAGTTTAGAAAAAGTCATTTGCTAGTGACAGAGAGAATAAAAAAATGGTTTGGTTAAAAAGATTTACATACACTCATAGCCTTGAGAACAGAGGAACAAGTATATGATACAAAGACATGATCGAAATCTACATATGTTGGTATTATATATATATATATATATATATATATTATATATATTATAATATAATATATATATATATTATATATATATATATATAATATATATATTATTATATATCAATTCATTTACATGTCTTAATCGTGAATCTATCATGCATGGTGCACTTTTTGCAATGCATATTCCGATGAAATGCTTTTGTTGTCCTGCATGAGAATATGGCTTGATGGCACACCACTAACGCAACGCACATGAACACGATGCACTCAGGGACATGAACATACATTCAGGCATGTAATTCCATACGTGTTTATGTACTTCTTAAGGTCTTATAGATTTACACACGAGACAAATCAGGTGGAAATGTACCCATTATTTACCCCGTGCATTCATATCAAAATACACGCACATGCATATAACA
The DNA here is from genome assembly GCF_015228065.2 of Penaeus monodon. Lineage (NCBI taxonomy): Eukaryota > Metazoa > Arthropoda > Malacostraca > Decapoda > Penaeidae > Penaeus > Penaeus monodon. The sequence goes on along the minus strand of NC_051396.1, from coordinate 1,314,771 downwards.
CACCATACCAAACTCACCTACACAACAGGCAGGGGGAGAAGGAGGAGGAAAAGGAGTTCGAGAAAGAGGACGACGAGGAGTGAAGAGGATGAGGAAGAGGATAAAAAGAAAAAATAGATGAAGATGAAGATGAGAAAGAGCAGAGGGAGAGGAAGAGAAGAGTAGAAGAGAGGGTAGAGGAGGAGAGAGGAGAAGGAGGAATAGGAGAGGAGGAGGAAGGGGACGAAGAGGAAGAGCAGAAGGAGGGGGAGGAGGAGTAAAGCAACACAACGAGGCCAGAATATCACCTTTTCCCTTCGCAAATCTGCCCCGACCCGAACCCAAATAATCTCAACGCGTTGAATGCACAGCCCAGAATCCACCAACACGACGCGTCCACAACAGCAGACCCAGGCACGAGTAAATCTTCAGCAGTATCGGTTTGTCTTCCGTCCCGGCCCGGGTCATCGCAGTGCAATTAGCTTAGTGTTTAATCCTTGCCGATTAATCAAGGTAGGGCGTGTTCCGTTTGCCTCGGCCCGCGGAGGCCAGGCCGTGTTTCGTCGCTGTTTCTATTTGTTGTTGTTGTTGTTGTTGTATTATCATTAATCATTTCTATTATTCTTAGTTATCATTATTATTTTTATTATTTTATTTATTTATTATTATTATTATTTATATTCTATTAATTTATTACTATCTTTATTATTAGTAGTATCAATTTATTAACTGCTATATTTTATATTATTCTGGTATTGTTATTATTTTTATTATTTATTATTATTACTATTATTATTATCAATATCCATTATTATTATTCATGATTGTTATTAATACTATTTATAATTATTACTATAAGTATTATCACTTAATCATTATTACTACTGTCATTATTGTTGTCCTTGCTAATCTTCATCATCATTGTCATTCTTCTTCTTTTCAAATTACATTGTTTTCTGATATAACTGTAGTTATAGGCGGATAAGAACAGCACTAGGAATAATAATGATAATAGCAATAATTAAGATGACCACGCAGTGGCTAATGAGATATTCCTACTATTCTTCTACCATTGCTACTACTACTATTAACAATAATAGTATAATAAATAATTAGATGATTATAAATATAGGCAGTGGTAGTAGTAGTACTAGTAAACATCATAATATGAAAATAATAATAATGTAATAATGATATACAATAATGATAATCATATCTAGAAACAATGGTGAATGGATAATAATGTAAAATAAAACAATAATTATAGTATTACATAATACAATGTTAGATACTGCTAACAACACAATAGCAACTTAAAAACAAAAAAAAACATCGACCCCCAGAGCCTCCACAGGTCGAATGAAGACGCGCTTTTTTCCCCCGACCGCCCTGCTGCGGGAGAGATTTTCCTGGCAGGAGTGCCGAGGGACGCCTCTGCTGTCAGGCGACGAAGGGCATCTCGCTGAGGCGTCCGAACCGCTTGGTCTTGTTTGGTTGTTATCTCCTGGCGTTGGTTTTGTTGTAATTGTTGCTGTGATTGTTATTATTATTATTCATTTTTTATTATTATTATGATTATTTATTATTATTATTATTATTGATTTTTGTTTTAAAGTTGATTATTATTATTATTACTATTATTATTACCATATCCTTATTTTTATAATTTTTTGTTAAAATTAATAACAATATTAATGATGATGATTAATAATAATAGTAATGATAATTATAATAATATAATAATAATAATATAAATAATAATAATAATAATTTAATAATCATAGATAATAATAATAATATATATAATATAATAATAACGATTATTATTATTATTATTTATTATATTATTATTATTATTTTCTTATTATTATTGTTATTGTATCTGATTATTTTTATTATTATTACTATTC
>NC_051396.1:1287882-1297882 GCF_015228065.2 Penaeus monodon | reverse complement strand
CACTCGATCAAACAAAAAAGGGCATACGAACAAACAGAAACAGAAACGAGAAACACACACGGACACCTGCTCACCCGACTTGTTCCTCTCCCTTAGAACCAACTATGGCAAGTGTATCAAGTTTCTTCCAAGGTTCATTTTGATATCACGTGCAACAGGGTTCACGTGTGTGTGTCCCCGTGTGTGTGTCCCCGTGTGTGTGTTTGTGTTTACATCTGTGTTTGTTTATGTACCGGTTTCAGTTTGTTCTTAAGTTGGATACGTATATGTGTTTATTTGTTTGTGTGTGTGTTTGCATGTGGGAATGGCGTTGACAGTGGTAAGTCAACGATAATCAGTAGTAGTAGCAACAATGTTAGTAATAACAGTAAGGATGATGATAGGGGAGGCAGTGATGTAAATAAGAAGGGTGATGATGATAACGTTAATAACAACACCAATAATAATAGGAATAATAGTAATACCAATAATAACAGTAATAATAATAATAATAATAATAATAATAATGATAATAATAATGATAATAACAATAATAATAATAATGATAAATAATAATAATAATAATTAATAATAATAATAATAATAATAATAATAATAACGATAAATAATAATGATAATAATGATAATATAAAATAATAATAATATTAATAATAATAATAATGATAATAATAATAATAATATAATAATATAATATAAAATATAAATAATATAAAATAATAATAATAATAATAATAATAATAATATAATAATAATATATATAATAATATAATAATAATATATATTTATATATATATATATATATATATATATATATATATATATATATCAGACAGACAGACAGAAAGACAGACAAACAGACAGACAGACAAACAGACAGAGAGGTAGTCAGAGACAGAGACCTAAGCAGCCCCTAAACCTCGGCGTCTAAACGATGGTTTTCAAACGCGAAAAACCCGGGGCTGGCGACAGCCTTCTCCGAGGCAATAGAAGGGCCTTAAAGCTGTGTGTCTCGGGAGTTCCTTCCGTGAGAAAAGTAGAGATATTGTTGGGTCAGCGGTGACCTCAAGAGACACTCGTTTATAAGCATACACGCACATAAGGATCTATGAGCAAGTGTAAAAAGAACAACATGGTAAGGACAAGACATACGCACACAAGCCCATATATAATCAAGTAGACACGACCAAACACATGCATACAAATAAAGCAACACACAAAAACAAAAGCAAACGCACCGATAAACAAGAAAATGGTCAATGAAACACACAAATACAAAACTAAAAAGGACAAAATCACGACAGAATAACATAATAAATGTACCTCAACCTCAAGAGCCCCGACCAAGGACCCGACACACAAGAGGCCAAGAACGACGAGGAAGAGACACGTGACCACCGACGCAGAAGGGTGACTCTTCCCACGTCAAGAAAGGGTGTAATAGCCTCTAACGTGAGAGTAAGTGAGGTAATGAGCGAGGGGAGAAGGGAGTTGTATTGGATTACGAGGAGAAGGCGTCCCATCGTGAGCTGCCTGGAGGTGATTCTGTTCAAGGGCTAATACTTATAGCGAAGCGAGTGGCGACGGAGCCCTTGGCGAGAGAGGGAGACATGAAACGTGTAGACGAACGCTTATAAACTATGCAAAATGGCTATTCACGTGTAAATTCATACCTTCCCAAGAAACTCATATAAAAGGACATGCACAATGGTACGTGTTCTGAAAAAAGAGGAAATGTACCCGTGATAGAAAACATGTACTTGCACACGTACAGGTCAGATCACAAATATAATTACACCTCTGTGCTTGTCCAGGACACACATCATGGATCATACTAAGCCAAACATGCTAACATATCACCAAGCACACGCTCCCCATGGATTTACACAACACACACACACACACGCACACACACACACACACACACACACACACACACACACACACACACACACACACACACACACACACACACACACACACATACACGTCGCGCGCACTACCACACACACACAACCATATATATACACAAACACACAAACAAACACGACCTTACACCCACCCACGCCCACACTCGCCCCAAATTGAATTTTGCAATCCGCCCCAAAAATCCCACAGGGCAGTTTGCACAAGGCAGCCGACGGTGTTTGCAGCAATTAACAACGGAGTCATTTCCTTGTGCAAACATAGTCGCCAGAGTAAGGTTGCAAGGGAAGGGTAAATATCACGATTCGTTGGGGGGCTGCACGAGAGCAAGGGTGATAATTAAGGGAATAGGGAGAGAAGAAGAAGAGAGAGGGAATGAGAGAAAACAGAAGAATAGGCGGGAGGAAAAGAAAAGAAAAAGTAAATAGTATAAATCGGTGGATGTGTTCCCGTCCGCGGCTGGACGAGAGCATAGGGAGATAATTGAGAAAACAGAGAGAGGAGGAGAAAGAAAGAAAACGAATGGGTCCGTAAAGAGAGTAGGAAAAAATCATTTGAAAGTATGGTCATTAAAAAAAAGAAAAAAAAGAGAGTGAGAAAAAGAAAAGGAAAGTGAATAGGCGGAGAAAAAGAGAGAGGGAAAAATATTAAAAAAAAAAGTGTGAGAGTGAAAGGGTAATTGGGAGAAGACGAGGAAAATAGGAGAAAAAGAGAAGAAAAAAAATGTGATGGAAAGTAGGGCAAGTAGGACGTGGAGAGCGAATGGGGGAATGAGGGAAGAGGGAAGGAGAAAGAAAAGGGCGAAATGAGGCAAAGAAAAGAGGAGAAGAGGAGTTTGGTGCAATAAGAGAAAGCTGATATGCAACAAATGCTGTTGAACTAGATTGTAGAAAATATTAAGAAAAAAGGGGTAGATAAAGATATAGAATAAAGAGTATAGAAAGAAAGAGAAGAAATAAACGAGATGAGCAGATGAATGAAGAACAACTCCTGAGGAATAAAACGAGTAAGTACAAGGGAATAGTAATGATGACGAGGATGATGATAAAAATAAGGATATTAATAATAAAAAAGATAGTAATGGTAATGATAACACCAATATTGATAATGAAGATGATAATAATAATAATGATATTAAAAATACATAAATAAATAAATAATATTAATAATAATAATGATAATGATAATAATAATAATAATAATAATAATAATAATAATAATAATAATAATAATAATAAAATAATAACAATAGTAATGATGATAATAGTGATAATAATAATAATAATGTTAACAATAATGATAATGATAATGATAATAATTAGAATAACACTAGTAATACAAATGATTATGATAATAACATTAACAACAGTGGCAACACTAACAAAACAGAAAATGAAATAATTCCAGGACAGCGACAGAGCTGCTCGAACGGCGCAAGAGACCTAACGACGCCAACCCCAAAGCGCAGCCTTTCCACAGCCCCCCCCCCCTCTTCCTTCTCTTAATCCTCCCCCTTCCTCCTCCCTATAACCCCCCTCCTTTTCTTCTTCTTATCTTTCTTCCTTCTCCTCTCATCCTCCCTCCTCCTCCTCCTCGTCCGCTACTTAGCCTCCTCCTCCTCTCCTCCCCACCTCTTAACCCCTTCCTCCTGCTCCTCCTCTCCTTTCTTCTTCTCCTCCTCCTCCTCCGTCATACTCCTCCCCCCCACCTTTCCTCTCCCTCCTCCTTCACCTCCTTCCCTCTCCTGCCCCTCCGTCACTTAGCCTCCTCCTCCTCCTTCCCTCTCCTGCCCCTCCTCCTGCTAACCCCCTTCCCCCTCTTCCTTTTAATTGCCAGAGAAGTTTACACGAAAGCACTAACTGCCTCCGCATCTTTCGTGACTCTCTTCCGAAGGTTCTTCGAAATGCTACGTTGGTTTTCTCTTCTCCATTGCCCTTCTCTCTCTACTTTTTCTTTCATTCTCTTTACTTCTCTCATTTACTTGTGTCTTTTTTATTCCCCTCTTTTACCCTGATTTTTGTTATTCCTTTATCTTTTTTGCGCTTCCGTTTTAGTGTTCTCCGTTTTTTTCTTCTCTACCCTTCTTTCGTCCGTACTTATTGACACTTCTTTTCCCTTCTTCTCCCTTCCTTCTCCTCCTCCTCCTCCTCTCTTTTCTTTCTTTTTCCCGTCTTTCGCTTTTGTGCCCCCAGCCCATATTCATTCTTCTATTCTTCCTATGATACTCTTTCTTTCCCTTTCCTCCCTTTCCTCCTCCTTTCCCCTCTTCGCCTCCCCTCACTTCTTCCTACTTTCCTCCTCTTCCCTCTTCTCTCCCTTCTCTCCTCCCTTCTTCTTCCCCCTCCTTCCCTCCCTCCTTCTCCCTTCCCCCTCCCTCCCTCTTCCGCCTCCCGTGTCGACAAAAAGGCTGCTTTTGAGCCATAATTCAACGTCTCTGTCGACCTTAATGACCGAGCGTGCATCCTCCCTCCCACGCGGCGGAACTTTGAAGGCAAAGGGGGGAGAGAAGGGAAGGGGGGGGGGGTAAGGCAGCTTTTAGGGGAACTGAGTGACTTATTTTCCCGGATTATGTTCAGGGATAAGGGCCCGAGAACAGGGCTCCTATCGCGGAACTTCTAAGGAAAGTGTTTGTTCGTCTGTTCAGCTCAGTGGAAGTGGTACGTGTGTGTGCGTGTGTGTGTGTGTGTGTGTGTGTGTGTGTGTGTGTGTGTGTGTGTGTGTGTGTGTGTGTGTGTGTGTGTGTGTGTGATGTGTGTTTGTGTGTGTGTGTGTGTGTGTAGTGTGTGTGTGTGTGATGGTGTGGTGTGTGTGTGTGTGGTGTGTGTGTGTGTGTGTTAGTGTGAGAGAGAGAGAGAGAGAGAGAGAGAGAGAGAGAGAGAGAGAGAGAGAGAGAGAGAGAGAGAGAGAGAGAGAGAGAGAGAGAGAGAGAAAGTATGTATGCGTGTGTGAGATGTGTGTGTGCACATATCTGTATGTTAAATTAATCTTAGAATGTGTATACACATCTTCCTATAAGCCTATAAGTACAGATAATGACAAACAAATTTTTCGTCAAAAGCATTCTTATACATTTAAATATATAAGAATGCTTTTGACAACCATTCTATCTCGAACATTTCCTCTCTCCCGACATCCCCCTCCCCACCCCTCCCCTACCCTTTCCCCTTGCCCCACTTCCACTCCAAAAACAAGAAAAACGGAGAATAACGAAGAAGCAAATGACGAATCATCCACACGAGAAAACGAAAAAAAAGTCCTCCTCGTTTCTCAAAAGCGACAGTAACTTTTCTGCCACGTGGCAACAGTCTCGCTTTGCTTCCTTGATTCTGAGTTTTTCCTCTCTCTTACTTTCTCTATTTTTCTCTCATATTTTTCTTTGGTTTTCTTCTCCTTATATTTTTTTTCGCCTTCTTCTCTTGATCTTTTATTTTTCATATGTCTTCCAGCCTACTAACATACCTACTTAAAAGCTTTTTAACCGCCACTGCATCAGTGAATACCACACCCCGCGCAGCCGATTGATCTGCCACCCATTACCACACGAATATCGATTCTTCAATAACTAGAAACCAAACCGTTCTGTAATCCCATCGCCGAGACCAAACCGCCACGGCCCTCGTCAGCAGAGACCTTGATGGCAGCGGAATAGTCAGATTCAAGTTGATAGTGTTGGCAGATTTCCAACACTCCTTATGCAGACGGCTTCGGTTCCTCCTGCAACTGGGGGGAAGAGAAGGCGCGGTGTATTTCCATTTTTATTTTTATTTATTTAATTATCATTTACTTTATTTACTTTAAATTTGTATTTATTTTTTTCTTTCATTTTTTTTATTATATATATTTTTTTTGTTTTAGTTCAGGGATATTTTTTCCGGAGGGTGAGAGATGAATAGTCTTGTTTGTTAGGTTAGGAAGTTGGAAATTAATGATGTAGCATTTTGAACAATGTAGGGTTTTAAGAGGTGCCCGTAACACGCACACACACACACACACACACACACACACACACACACACACACACACACACACACACACACACACACACACACACACACACACACACACACACACACAAGCTCACATGCACAAAACTCATCGAGATATATATACAAATGGTGAGCCTACAGTATCCACGTCCTTATTATGAACAGTAAAGTAAAAAGGAAGTTTAATGGAATCGTTGTTTTTAGCATACCCCTATGTTATACCAAGAAAATTAAGTCGAGAATTAGCTCACGTCTTTTACCCCCCCCCAAAAAAAAAAAAAAAAAAAAAAGTTATTGACAATTTTCATCCCAAGGCGGTTAGTTCTAAGCGTTGTGTTTCTTCTGAATTTCTGTTATGTTGCTATGGTGTTTTTTCTTCGTCCATTACGTGTGCTATGTGGTGCAGCGGTAGCGATCTCGTCTAGCGATCTTGCTGGCCTGCGTTCAAATCCCTCCTTGTATACAGGGGGTAATCTAGAAGCAAAATAAAACAGACAGCTTGTCACACCAAGAATATCCATTGGAACAAATGGAATAAAACTGATTATTTACATTTCGCTTGTGAATGGCTCTTTCTCGAAATGAGAAAAAGAACGTAAGGCGGTATATACGAAATAAGTTCGTTTAAGATCATGCTGATATCCTGAATATAAGACACAGAATAAGATAAAAGACCAAAGCTAGTAATTGAAGCAACGAAGCACTGAGTCGGTACAAGCAAAACCGAAGGCAATTTCCACCATTTTAATCATATTTCAAGAAATTCTTTGGCGATAAAGACGCGAAACTGCTTAGCAAGTGGTCGTTGCAAGAACCTCCCTCGCAATATCGTCGTTCCAAGCGCTACGATGGACACTGAAATCAAGACTTGGATCAATGCAGGTAAATGTCACGGTAGCTGAGAGGATTTAAATGTCAGATCCTCTTTCAGACGACGAAAAAAAGCGGTGACATGACTTCGTTGCGTGATTACACTCACCGAGAACATATATGCAGAATTAATCTAAGATGAATTAAGATGGATTAATCGGGTTGGGGTAATCTCGCTTTTTTTCTTATTATTCTTTCTTTTCTCTTGTATCTCTCTCTCTCTCTCTCTCTCTCTCTCTCTCTCTCTCTCTCTCTCTCCTCTCTCCTCTCCCTCCTCCCTCTCCCCCTCTTCTATCTATTACTATCTATCTATCTATCTATTCGTCCTCTGTCTGTCTTCTCTCTCTCTCTCTCTCTCTCTCTCCTCTCTCCTCTCTCTCTCTCTCTCTCTATCTTCTATCTTCTATCTCTCCTTCTCATTCTCTGCTCTCTGTCTCCTCCTCTATTCTCTCTCTCTCTCTCTCTCCTCTCTCTCTTTCTCCCTCTCTCTCTCTCTCTCTCCTCTTCTCTCTCCTCTCTCTCCTCTCTCTCTCCTCTCTCTCTCTCTCTCCTGCTCCCTCCCCTCCCTTCTCTCTCTCCTCTCTCTCTCTCTCTCTCTTCCTCTCTCGTGCTCTCTCTCTCTCTCTCCTCTCTCTCCCTCTCTCTCTCTCCCCCTCTCTCTCTCTCTCTTTCTCTATCTATCTATCTATCTATCTATGTTTTTGTTCTTTTATTTTTATATTTCTCTTTTAAATTCGGTCAAACTAACTTTATGACAAAACAACTTCGTTACCTGTCGTTCCAGCGGCGATGAGTAGCAGAACTGTTCCATCGTTCCACCGTGAAAATGATTAGGCCCAGTGCTTTAATCTTCGCTCAGTCTGTCTCTGTGGAATTTGTGAAAGAGGAAAGTTATGGGGGAAATGTCAGAATTTATTTCACTGTGTAAACTGCAGTTAGTTTAGTATCTCACTCATTTTTACATAGTTCAGTAAGAATGTGCTGTGTAAATTTGCGAGTTGGTTTGTATGCGTGCTTAAATTCTCGTGTGTGTGTGTGTGTGTGTGTGTGTGTGTGTGTGTGTGTGTGTGTGTGTGTGTGTGTGTGTGTGTGCTATTTTCGTGTGCGTGTGTGCTTAAATTATCGTGTGCGTGTGTGTGTGTGCGTGCTTAATTTTTATTTGTGTGTGTGTGTGTGTGCGTGTGTCTGCGTATGCGTGTGTGCGCGTTACGTATATATACAATTCCCACACCTTCTCCTCATCCAACAAAGCCTTAACCGGACCCTCGGCCATCTCGATCTGCGTCCGGCTCTCGACGGAAGATCTCGAGGCCGCTTAGACGAGCCGAGATCCGCCAATATTTACCCGAACGTCTCTTGCTGAGTGGCCGCCCGGGTTGGCCAGGAATCGGGTCAGTTTATCTTCTCGTGGGAGGTTTAGCTTATTATCATTATTATTATTATTATTATTATTATTATTATTATTATTATTATTATTACTATTATTATTATTATTATTATTATTATTATTATTATTATTATTATTATTACTATTATCATTTAATTAGATCGGATTTTGTAGTCGATTGACCTGAATTGCTCATGCATTTTTGTTCAAACTGTCTGTCTGATTTGCCTTATCGTATTCTGTTTTCCGAACTTCCTTTTGATATCATGGTGTTCTAATGAAAATACTGTATTTGATTTATCATATTTTACCTTATCGTACTTTATTTACCTGCATTTCATTTTGCTCTACGCGATTTACCTTTTCTTAATCTATTCGACCCACTGTTTATTGTATTTTTCTTACTTCCTTAATCTCATTGTCTTTGATTATATACTGCAGGCAAAAACAAATAATAATAATAATAATAATAATAACAATAATGGCCGTAGCATATAATAATGATAAAAATAACCATAGAATCTTCCTGAACCATATAAGGTCAACAAAAACACACAAACATAATGATAATCTTTTCTATGCCTCTTTGAATATAATAAAGAGTTCGTTTTGCTCGGAATAAATCCCTCCACTTGATTCTCAATCCTTTGTCTAGACTCTTTACATAGGGGGTTGGCCTTTGTTATTATCATGATCACTAATATTGCGTCTATTATTGTTATTGTAATTATTGTTATTATCGCTATTATCATTATCGTGATTGTTTTCAGTATTATTATTATTGTTGTTATTGTTGTTGTTGTTGTTGTTACCAGTATTGTTATTATTGTTATGGATGTTATAGTTTCATTGTTAATGTCATTATTGTTATCATTATTATAATCATATTATTATACATTTATCAAATACCCCATTTTTAGTAAGTGAGATTGTGTTAGTGTGTGTGTGTGTGTGTGTATGTGTGTGTGTATGTGTGTGTGTATGTGTGTGTGTGTGTGTGCATGTGTGAGTGTATATGTATGTGTAAAAGTGCGTGTATGTTTATGTATTTGCGCCCGTATATATGTGTGTGACGCCGTTTTACGATTAATATTGGCATCTTTTACTCAGCCTTGATTCTTATGTCGCCATTGTTTCAGAGTGAACAAAAGAAAGCCGGTCGTGTCAACATTGCAACAGAACTGACTAATGGTATATCTTCTTGAAATGAATTGCCATGCTTCGGGCGAGGGATTCATGCTCTCGGCTTTCCTCTCTCTCTCTCTCTCTCTCTCTCTCTCTCTCTCTCTCTCTCTCTCTCTCTCTCTCTCTCTCTCTCTCTCTCTCTATATATATATATATATATATATATATATATATATATATATATATATATATATATATATCTGGCTATCTGTCTACTTATCTGTCTATCGATCTCTATATTTATCTATTTACCAATCGGTCTATCTATCTCTACGTTTATCTAACTTTATATTTATCTATCTCTATATTTATCTCTCTGTTCTATTCATCTATTTCTCTCTCCTTCTCTCTCTCTCTCTCTCTCTCTCTCTCTCTCTCTCTCTCTCTCTCTCTCTCTCTCTATCTATCTATCTATCTATCTATCTATCTATCAATCTTTCACTCACTCACTCACTCACTCTCTCTCTCTCTCTCTCTCTCTCTCTCTCTCTCTCTCTCTCTCTCTCTCTCTCTCTCTCTCTCTCTCTCTCTCTCTCTCTTTGACATATGAATACACTATTAAACGGTCATCATTTTATTGGGTTTATACATTATGGAGGGATAACTATGGAATGAATTCAGTATTTCAGTTTTAGGTGTAAAATGAATT
>NC_051396.1:1282882-1285382 GCF_015228065.2 Penaeus monodon | reverse complement strand
TCCTGTGTAATGTAGTGCCGTTTTGTGGGAATGGAAGTGCGGTTATATTTTTTGTAGATGCAAGTAATGATAATTCTGAAACACAGAGACTTATATAAACAAACACATTCACATACATACATGCACATGTGCATGCTGATATATAAAAAGATAAATAGAGATAGATAGATAGACAGGTAGATAGATAGAGATAAATTGATTGACAGACAGATAGATAGATAAGTGAATAAAAAATAAACAGATGGAGAGAAAGAGAGAATAGAAAAAGTGGGCAAATGAAATGGAGAAACAAAGATAAGACTTAAAAAAACAGAGCGAACACTGCAGGCCTCCCCACCCCCCTCGGAATGCCAGGAGGCGTCGGCTGCCGGTCCTCCGCGCTCCACCGACCTCGCATTATTCATGGGCTTCGGAGACCCGCGCCTTTCCTTTCCGCGTCCCCTACCCCTTACGTCCTTCAGGGCCCCCTTGCACTCCTAGGCGTCCCTGGCCCTTGCCTGACGTCCCCAGACCTCGTCAGGGACACTGTGCTCGCGTCCCTGACAGGTAGGCCTACTCTGTCTCCCTCAAAGGAGGAAAAGAAGCTCTTAGGCTGATTGATGCCGCGTGATAGGCGAGGTCGCGTGCCGCGCCGCCGAGGCTTTCGTAATTTCCGCGTTTAGTCTTTCCGACTTTATTATTTTTCTTATTATACCTCAAACTGTGCTACTGTTTTCATTTTGATTATATTTCTTACGTGTTCTGAAAATTACATTTATTTCTTTTACTCAAACTTTGTTGGCTTTGACCAATAATAGTAGGAATGATCGGTACTATCCTTCTGTTTGTTGCATGTTTTTTTTTTTTTTTTTCATTTTGTTTGTTGTACGTTTTGGCACTTGTACGTTTGGCCACGTACTCCCTATCTGTGAAGCTGCTGGGACATTTTAAAAGGTGATTTTGTCGGCGTTGCAAATCCGATAGCATTCGTTGCTTGGCCGCGTGGGAGAACCGACACTGTCATTAACCATTTACCTTTGTAGTCTGTAAGGGGACAGGGCAAGGAGTTTATGGTAATGCAATATCTAATTATTTTCTCTTATCCAGCAGTTTGTGGAGCTCTAGACTTCCTTGAATATGCACCAAGAATAGCTAAGTTGCAAGTTGTGAAAAAAATACACATTGGAACAATGCTAGTAGGAAAAAATATATATCTGCAGAACTGTTTACAATCTTACCAGATGGATTTCAAAGCACGATACAACGTCAGCAAAGCTTGTGCGGCAGATCTCCTCGATACCCTAGTGATATTTTGCGGATTGAACGACGGGTGTTGGGCGTGGGTATGTTTGGTATGGTAGTATAGAAAGGTTCATCCTGAGTAATTATTGTTTTTGAAAGACTGTCAACTTTAACTGAAGTTTAAATTATCATTATTGTACTTGATATTATCATTATCATTACCATTATATTTATCATTATCATCCTTAGCGTCATCGTTACTATTATCACTAATATTACCGCAGCTACTACAACCAATCTTAATTTTTATCACCGTTAACAATAACTACCACTTCTTCATTTCCACGTGTGATCCCGCCATGCAACTTTGACCTCTCTCTCTCTCTCTCTCTCTCTCTCTCTCTCTCTCTCTCTCTCTCTCTCTCTCTCTCTCTCTCTCTCTCTCTCTCTCTCTCTCTCTCTCTGTCTGCATCAGCAACGAGGTCAGCAGAGGTCAAATTCGCTGATTGCATCGCTAATCTCTCGCCCTTTCTAATCGCTCTCTAAATGAAGGTTGGAAGCTTTGACGTCTCCTTCCTCCTGTCATCCTCCTCCCTTCTCCTGGTTCTCCCTCTCTCATTAGTCCTCTTCGTGGCTTTACTCCTCTATCTTCTCTCAAGTCTTTTTTGCTTTCCCTCTTTCCCTTCCTTCTTTTAGCTTTCTCTATCGTCTCTCCCTTCTCCTCCCTCTTCCTTTTATATTTTTCCCTTCTTTCCTTCTCTCTCTTTTTCTTCCTATCCTTCTCTGACCTCTACTTTCTCCTCCCCATTCCTTTTTATCCTCCCTCCTTCCTTTATCCCTCTTTTTCTCCATCAGTTCTCCCTTCCTCACCCTCTTCCTTTTCCCCATTTCCTCTTTCCCCTTCCTATCCGTTTTCCTCTATCTCTTCTCCCTCACCTCCTTCCTTCCTTCCTCCCCCACCCCCCCTTCCCAGGACCAGACACAGAATGGGGGGAGGGGAGGAGGGGAGGGGGAGGGAGGTAACAATAACGCTGATGAATATTCAACAAACGAAAATATGTGTAAATGAAATAGTGAGGAGACTTCAAACGCTATTTCGAAAGCGAATAGATTAAATATTAAGGACTGTAGTATCTGTAATGAGTACCAAAAAATTTAAATTATTTAGTGGTATAAAAACACGACTTACTTCGTAGGTGCCAGATACCAATCGGGGAAAAATATATTTCCTTCCTCTTAAAAAAAAAAATCTAATAAAAGTTTATTAAACGTTACATCT
>NC_051396.1:1220966-1223466 GCF_015228065.2 Penaeus monodon | reverse complement strand
ACCAACAATTGACGCGTGATTGTGTGTGTGTTGTTGTTGTTTTTTTATAACAAACAACACATGGCACTCCAACTCACATAGAATTTTAACAAGGCGACTCTCTTTAATAATTTAAAAGTTTCTGTGTGTGTATGTGTGAGAGTGAGTGAGAGAGAGAGAGAGAGAGAGAGAGGGAGAGAGGGAGAGAGAGAGAGAGAGAGAGAGAGAGAAAGGGAGAGATACAGAGATACAAACAAACCAACAGAGATCAATATAAACAGTCAGACACCCAACATGTCTAAAAACACAAAACAAAACAATCGGTCTGCAATTCATCAGTTCGTTAACCAACAAAACACCAAAACCGAATCAGATATTAATGAAATGACCATCACGCCAATCCTAATGATCAGAGAAGCGGAAAGAATCGCAAAAGTTGTCTTAATGAATGTTAATCCTCGCCATGGGGGGGAGGGGGCGTGGCCTCGGGAGCTTCCTCGTCGCTGATTGGCTCTCGCAGACGGAGAGCATTATTGAATTTCGTGCTTGGTGATCAATCGCTTTGGTGCATGAATGCTTGCTGGTTTTATGCTTGTTAGGGAAATTAATACTGGGGTTTGGGTTTATGTAGACCAAACTATCATTTAGTTTCTTTTCCTTTTTTTGACTGAACGAGGGGTGGGAGGGAGGGAGGGAGGGAGAAAGAGAGACAGAGAGAGCGGAGGAGGGAGAAAGATAGGAAAGGAAGGAAAAAAAGAAAGATAGGTAGAGAGAGAGGGAGGGAGGGTATATATATAGAGAGAGATGGAGGGAGCGATGGAGAGAGAGAGAGGAGGGGGGGAGAGATAGAGAGATAAGGGGGGTAGAAAGTTTGGGCTGTATCTTTTCATTGTTATTCTATCAATATTAGCAGACAAACATACACACACACACACACACACACACACACAGGAAGATGGAGAGAACGACATGTAAGGACAGAAAAAAAATAGATAGACAAAGACAGGCTAGTAGGCAGACAAAGAGACAGACAGACGAATAGAAAACTAGATTCAAAGGAAGTCTTTTTCATTGAGGACACAGACACGGAGACAGACACTCAGACAGGCAGAGGTATTCAGCCCAGAAGAGAGACTTTGTCTGCGTTTGTCGAAGGGAATTACGCGCACATCTTAGGGAAACTGATATAATTTTCTATCTCAGAAAAAAATGTGTGTGTGTGTGTGTGTGTGTGTGTGCGTGTGTGTGTGTGTGTGTGTGTGTGTGTGTTTGTGTGTGACAGATAGAGACAGAGACACACAGACGTTGATAGAACAAAGATATAGGTATTTATTCATTAATTTATCTATCTACATAGACAGATAGCTCCCGATGCACACACAGACATGCACTTTCCTCTAAATTTAAAAAGGCTAAACAGATCCTCGCTCCCTTCAAAGGGGCCAAAAAAGCAATTTCAAAACTGAATTGCAAAAATTCAAAATCAAAGGAATCGGTGAACGCTCGCAGAACAAGCCCCAAAGAGAGAAAGAAGGGAAAAGATAAAAGAAAGGAATAGAGACAGAGAGATGAGAGGGGGAGAGAATAGGGGTGTAAGGGGTATTGCAAGATAAGGGAAGAAAGAGAGAGAGAGGGGGGGGGGGGGGGGGGAGAAGAGGAGAGGGGAGAAAAAGGAGGAGAAAAGAGAGAGGAGAGGGGGAAGAGAGGAGAGAGAGAGAAGAGAGAAGAGAGAGAAGGGAGAGAAGAGAAAATAACAGGCAAAGTCAACAGACGCACTCACATCAGACAAGAGTAATAGAAAGAAAAAGGAACAAAGAAAATACTAGCTATTTTCCAAAGTCGTATCAGCGAAATATGCTCCAGAGGGCGGGTCTAAAAAAAGAAAAAAATAAAAAAGAAGAAAACAAGCATGATATTCCCCAAATTTCCCTCCCCCCCACTATCCACCTTTTTGCTATTCAAGAAATAAATCCAATAACCAGATTTTATAAACTACATACTGTATATATATTCGTATATATATATTTATTTATATTATAAATATATATTATATATATAATTTATACAGCATATATATATTTATATATATATATATATATATATATATAATAATATATTTTATACACCCAAAACACACTTTTTGTGTGTGTAAAGGTGTGTTTGTGTGCGTATGTTGTATGTATGTATCTGTGTGTGTGTATATATGTATGTATAATATATATAATATATTATATATATTATATATTATAAATTTTTATATATTATAATATTATATTATATATAATAAATTTTAATATATATGTATATATATTATACATATATATACAAGGGCCCCCACACAAACCACACACACACACACCACACACACACACACCAACACCCACACCCCACCACACACACACACACACCCCCACACACACACCACACCCACAACACACCACCACACACACACACACACACATACTCACACACACACCTGTATATATCATTATATTTATATATTATATATATATATTATATA
>NC_051396.1:1203466-1210966 GCF_015228065.2 Penaeus monodon | reverse complement strand
CTTTCTTTTACCTTTTTTCGTTCTTTTCAAAGTCCTTCAAATTCCCATTTGCACTTCACCACCTTGGCCTTGCAAGTGAGTCTCCTACATTTTTGTTTCTATTTTCATTCGATGTATAACCATTGCCTAGCACACGAAAGGTTAGTCTGCCCACATCAGTTGCAGTCTGCACTCAATTCCCTTTGCATTGCAGTGAAAGGGTGTGGGGCCGTATCTCATACCTCCATATCTATTTCTGTTTCTAAATTCATACATCCCTCGCGCCGCGGGTTGATATATAGCTTGATATGCGAGTCAGGAATAGAGCGAAGAGGGAGCGCTGGTCAGATAGCACTTTGATGTGAAAACTCGAGGCCGGAGCTAAAGTGCGGTTAGGAAGCGTGTATGGTTGTAAGTACGCGTAGGTGAGAGAGAGGGAGAGGGAGAAAGTCAGTGTGTAAGGAGGGAGATAGATTGATAGACAAATAAACTGACTGATTGAAGAAGAGAGCGAGAGACAGACAGACAGACAGATTGAGACAGAGAGACAGACAGACTGACAGACAGACAGGCAGACAGACAGACAGACCGATAGATAGATAGATAGATAGACAGAAAGACAGAGAGAATACACACACACACACACACACACACACACACACACACACACACACACACACACACACACACACACACACACACACCACACACACACACACACACACACACGAACACACACACACACACAAAGGTTGAAAGACTGAGCGTACATATATATGTGTGTGTGTGTGTGTGTGTGTGTGTGTGTGTGTGTGTGTGTGTGTGTGTGCGTGTGCATGTGCGTGTGCGTGTGTGTGTGTGTGTGTGTGTGTGTGTGTGTGTGTGTGTGTGTGTGTGTGTGATAATGAGTGTTTTGTGCCCCGAATGAATGCCTCGCCAGCTCCGAATGTACAGTCCGCGGGTCATGAATCAGCCTCGCCTGAAGGTCGCCCATTAGCTGTGAATGAATGTGGTTTGAGACTCAGAATGAGAGTAATGTGGCATGAAGTATATACGTTATTTCGGCTCGTGAATACATTTTTTTATATTCTTCTCCTTCTACTTCTTTTTTTTTTCTTTTTCTTTTTTTATTCTTGTTGTTCATACTGTTTTAAGTCTGGTCACAGTCTTATCTTCTCTACACCGTTCCTTACTCTTTTCGATTTTCTTTTTTTCTTTTTCTCCATATTCCCTACCCTTTCTCCCCTAATTATATTCCATCTCTTTTGCCACAGGACTATTATTTCCACCTTATTCCGTATTTCTCTTATTTTTGTCATACCCTTTCTCCTCGTTAATTTTCTTCAATTCTTCTTTTCCTTTTTTCTTTCACGCTTTCTTTCTAAATCAACGTTTTTCCTCTTTCAATCCATCATCACTAGTCCTCCTGTTATTCATCTCCGTCTCCTCCGCTTCATTTACATCTTTCTCTGCTTCTCTTCCTCCTTTCCATGATTATAATTTTCTTCGCGTCTACAGCATCGTCTCCTCCTCCTCCTCCCTCCCCCTCTTCCTCCTCCTCCTTTCCATCACCACTACCATCTCCATCTTCATATCTTTTCGTCTCCATCACCATCATCTCTCCTTTTCCTCTCCATCACCATCATCGCCATCACCATCTGTATCTCTACCTCTTTCCCTCTCCATCACCATCACCATCATCTCTCCTTCTCTTCATCTCCTTTTCTCCCTTCATCATTCACTTTTTCCTCTCACCGAAATCCCTGAATATGAAACAGTCGATCAAAAATTATTCGGAATCTAATGCATATTAATCCAGCGTCAACACAGGCGACCCGGAGCGAATGCCTGCTTATGACTCCGGATCCGTATGGTAATGAGGATGATAATGAGGATGGTGAGAAGGATGATGATGATGCTAATAATGAGGGGGATAGTGAGGATGAGGATGGTGATGCTGAGGAAGAGGAGGAAAATGAGAAGGAGAAGGAGGAAAATCAGGAGGAAGATAGTGATTAAAATTATGATGATAATGATAGTGTGGCAATGATAATAATGATAATGATAGTTAATATATGATAACAGTGATATAGCGATAATAATGATGATAATGATAATAATATATGATAACAGTGATATAGCAATAATAATGATGATAATGATAATAATAATATTGATAATAATAATAACAATAATAGTGATAATGATAACAAAAACAGCTACAGCAATAACAATACCGACGATATCAATGTCGATGATTTTTGAGAGAGACAATAAAGCCTGACGGCGCCCCCCCCCCCCCCCGTCCGTCCCTCCCGCAGGCGATGATGGCGAGCCAGCTGGCGGGCTCCTGGAACGCCACCCGCGCCCAGGAGTACATCATGTCCCACCAGCGCCCCGACGGGTCCTTCGGCGGACTCTTCGACACCAACGCCGTCCTGCCGCTGCTCGGGGGACGCACCCTGCTCGACGTGGCCATCCGACGCTGCCCGAGGGTCGACGAGGACGCCGTCGACCAGGAGGACGCGCAGGGTGAGGAGGAGGGGGGGAGGGGGAGGACGAGAGGGAAGGGGGGGAGGGAGAGGGATGGGAGAGAAGGAGAAAGGGGGAGAGGGGGAAGGAGGGGAGGCTGTGGCGGGGAAAAAGGAGAGGGAAGAGAGATCAGGAGGATGCGGAGGGTGAGGGGGAAGGATGGGGGCAGGGGAGGATGGGGGGAAAGAGGGGAGGAAGAGGAATGAGAGAGGGGGAAGAACGGGGAGAGGAACAGGCCAGGGGGTCGGGGTAGGGGTAGGATAAGGGGGGGAAGGATAGCTAGGGTAAATAGAAGGAGGGGGAAGGTAGAGGAGGAATGGGAAGGAGACGAGGAGGAGGAGGAAGTTGCCAAGGATGATCAGGAGGAATAGGAGAAGCAGGAGGGGCGGGATGAGGATTACTCTGTGGATAACAGTAACGAAAACACCAATGGTAGTAATAATGATAATGACGATTTCCATTATTCGGATATCTGAGTCATCTATTAATCCATTAATAACAACTTTCAGTCGACAATTTCGACGTCCCCGACGGAGAGCCGCCCGTGCCCACCGAGAACCCCGATCAGCCCACGCCCACGCCCGCAGCGGAGGTCATGGTAGGTCAAATTTGCGTGAAGGTATTGAGAAAAATGCTACTTCTAGAAAAACAATTATTTATTGAATTTGATAAACCTGAACTCCTTTTCTTCAATATTGCTATCAATTTCTTAAAAAAACAAATTTTATGATACATTCTTGAAAAAAAATCACTGAAAAATAACAAAAAAAAAACGAATCCAACTAGAGTTTGCTTTTAACTTAGTAATCCCCGCACTGAAGCCCAGACTCCTAAAAACTTTTCCTTTCCCTAGACAAATCTAATACTGAACTTGCATCTTTCCTTGATGAAAAACTATAACATTTACATTTTCATAATCTGTGCCAATACAACTGCCTTTGAGAAGTTTTCCTTTTACTCTGATATATCCCAAGAAGAACAGCTTCATAAAAACATGTTTCTCTTACATTTTACCTTAATAACAGTAAGAATAGCCTCTTACTCAGACCTTTTACCCCTTACAAGAATACAAGCAGGCTACGTGGAGCATATATTACATATACCTCTTACCCTAAATTAGAGTAAGATAAACCCATTAAAAATAATAATAAAAAATAAAAAAAACTCTTATTTATCTCTTACACTCTTATCTCTTAAGAACATAGATGTAGTCTCTTTAAATTCATACCTTAATCTCTTACCTGTTACCATCGACCCTTACCTTCTACTGGCATAAAAGTAGTCTCTTTAAAACCCTGTTTCCTCTTACAGCCTCTTTACAAAATGCTTTCCCCTCTTACCTCTTACCTCGCAAAGCCTAAAAACATCTTTCCTCGTCCTGTGCAGGCTTTTTACTCCCTTACCTTTTACCTCATACAGGCAAAAAAAATAAAAAAAAAAAATAAAAAAAATAAAATAAAAACAGCCTCACACACTGCTTTATATGCTTCCCCCTCTTACCTCTTGCCTCACACAAGGCTAAGAACGTCCCTTCCTCATACGCCTCTTACCTTTTACAGGTATAAAATCAGCCTCTTTAAAACATGCTTCTCCCCTCGACCTCTTAGCTCATACACACCTAAGCCCGCCCTTCCTCTTCTCTCGCAGGCCAACATCACGTACATCATCTGGAAGGGAAACAACGCCACGGAGAACTTCAACCTGACCTTCGGCGTGCCCGTGAACACCTCCTTCCTCACGGTCATGAAGATGGCAGCCGAGCAAGACGACCGCTTTGTGTGAGTTATGAGGAAGAGGAGGAGGAGGGGGGGAGGAGAGGGTGGAAAGGAGGGAGAGGAGGGGGAGAGGAGGAGAGCAGAGAAGGTGGGAGAGAGGGAGAGAGGGGGGTAGGTGGGAGGGGAAGGAGAGGAGGGAGGGGAAGAGGAGGGAGGAAGGAAGGGGGAGAAGGTGGATGAAGAAAGATATGGGAAGAAAGGAGAGGATGAGGAAAGGGATGGAGAGGAAGAAGGGGAAAGGGAGGAAGAAGAAAGGAAGGAGGGAAGGAGGAGGAATAAAGGGGAAGGAAAATGGGGAGGGAAGGAAGAGGGAGGATGGGGGAAGAATAGGAAGGGAGGAGAGGAAGAAGAAGGGGAAAAGGAAAGGGAAGGAGGCTACAAAAAGATAGGGTGTGAGGAGAGGAGGGGTAAGAAGCAAGGAGAAATGAGGAATGGAGGAAGTGAGGGTGGTAGATGAGGAGGGAAGGAGGGAGGGCAGTAGGAGGGGAAGGAACAGGGAGGGAAAATTGGTGGAAATTGAAGACGAAGGATGGGAGGAGTCGAGAAGTGGTCAAGGAAAGTAAGAACTAAGGACAAGGGAAATTTAAAGATAAATAAATGAATAAGTAAGTAAAGAGAGAAAGAGGAGTGAGAGAGATAGAGAGAGAAAGAGAGAGAGAGAGAGAGAGGAGAGAGAGAGAGAAGAGAGAGAGAGAGAGAGAGAAGAGAGAGAGAGAGAGAGAGAGAGAGAGAGAGAGAGAGAGAGAGAGAGAGAGAGAGAGAGAAGAGAGAGAGAGAGGGAGAGAGAGAGAAAGAGAGAGAGAGAGGATATGGGTGAAAATGAGGTACAGATTAACACATAGATAAACATACAGATACGCAGAGAAAAAGACAGGTAGATAAGAGACAGACAGACAAAGATGGAGAAACAGAGATACGAAGGGGGGAGGAACGGATAGAAAAAGAGAGAGAGAGAAAGAGAGAGAGAGACAGAGAGAGAGGGAGACAGAGAGAGAGATAGAGACAGACAGACAAACAAACAGACAGAAAAACAGAGAGAGAGACAGAAGTACAGAGAGAAAGAGAAAGATACCAAGAACTCTAGAAAGAGATAGAGAGAGAGAGTAGAAAAATATATACGCAGACAATTATTAGACAAGAGATTTTTTCCGAGGCCTCCCGTGCGAGCGACAGGCAGCACGGGGGTGAGAGGGGCGTCTGAGGCATGTGCGTGGCAGGTCTTTTGTACAGGTCAGAAAGGAGGAGAGTAAAGCGGACTATTTTTCCTGTGTTTCTCCTCCATTTATCTTCATACTGGAGTTGGCAAAGGGGAGATTTGCATTAGTTTATTTGTACTCGCCTTTCCATAATTCTGTTAAGGAACAAATTACGCGTGAGTGTGTTTCTTTGGTGTGTGGTTGCCTGTTGCGAGAGAGAAAGAAAGAGAGAGAGAGAGAGAGAGAGAGAGAGAGAGAGAGACAGAGAAAGAGAGAAAGAGAAAGAGAGAAAGGGGAGAGAAAAACAGACACAGAAAGACAGAGAAACAGAGCTAGAGACAGGCACAAACAGACAGACATCAAACAGAAGGTCAGACAGACAGGGAGCCGCCCGGCCAGCCGCCCCTAACCCTCGCCTCCTGCCTCCCTGGCAGGTTCTCGGCGTCCCACTGGGGGAACGGCTTCTACATCCACACGTTGTCGGGGGCGAAGGAGCAGAAGCTGGGCTACTGGTTCTGGCTGTTCTACCGCCTCCCGGAGCCCCCGGTCCCGGGCACCAAGCCGGACAACAAATACGTCGTTGGCACAGGTAGGGCGAAGGAAGGAGATTCGTCTCTGTGTAAAGCGTGTAATTTATTGTAAGGTTGGGAGGATAAGGAGAAAATCTGATGGTGAAACTAAGGCTTTAATGACAGTGGTGTTAATGATGATAGTGATAATAATGATGATGATGATAATAACATCAGTAATGATAACAATAATGATGATAATAACATCAGTAATGATAACAATAATGATGATAATAACATCAGTAAGGATAACAATAATGACAATAATGATAACATTAATGATAATAATGCTGGTAATGCTAATGATAATAAGGATGATAACGATTATCACTATCATTATCATTACTATTATTGTTGTTGTTGCTATCATTATTAGCATTATTATCATGATCATTAGCATCATTATTATTAGCATTATCACTATTGTTATTATTATTTTCATTACTACACACACTCACACAGATATACACACACACACACACACACACACACAAATATATATATACATATACATAATATATATATATATATATATATATATATATATATATATATATATATATATTGATTTGTATAGTTATTATATGATTGTATATGTGTGTGTGTGTGTGTGTGTGTGTGGTGTGTGTGTGTGTGTGTGTGTGTGTGTGTGTTATGTTTTTATATTATATATAATATATATATAATATATATATATATATATTATATATATATATATATATATATATATATGTATATGTGTTGTGTGGTGTAACATCATAATTTTATATATATATCTATTACTATATAATACTATATTTTATTTTGATTTTTTATTATTATTATCATTATCATTATTAATATTATCATTATTATTATCAATATTACTGTTTTTACTATTATTATTAGAAGTAATATCATTAGTTTTAGTAATGGTATTAGTATCTTTGTGTTGGTCTTGGTGTTAGTATTATCATTTTCATTACAGTCATTCTTATTTTTGTAATAACGTAGCATTACCTACTCACCTATGCGTCTCCCCCGCAGGCGTCCAAGAAACTCTGGTGCGAGACAAAGACATCTTCCTCTTCTGGTTCCACCAAATCTAGTCGTCGCTGCCAGTCTCCTCCTCTTCCACCTCCTTCTCCTCTCCTCCTCTTCCTCCACTACTCGCTCCTCCCCCTCCCTACCCATCACCCCCTCCCTCCGTCCCTCCCTCCCCTCCCCCTCCCGGACGCCCCAGAATCGCGCTGTGCTCCCCTCCTCCCTCTCTCCCTGCCTGAGGGAGGCGGAGGAGGAGGGGAAATCCTCACGAACCCCAGCGGGACTCTCGGGGAATCTAGACACGCCGCCCTCAGGCCCCGCCCTCGTAGAAGAAGTCCTGGGAAAAGGATCCTATGGAAGTCCCTAGACAAGGGTTGAAGGGATATCATAAGGAAGGACTCGAATGGGGTTTCATGCGCTGGGGAA
>NC_051396.1:1190966-1193466 GCF_015228065.2 Penaeus monodon | reverse complement strand
TTGCAACGTTTTATTCTAATTACTAAGACAATGTCCATCCGTTGTATCCATGACGTATTTTAGAAAAACAGACAAAAAAATATACAGTAAAGAAGCTGATTTTATTGTCGTTTATCTGAGCATAGGTGAGGAGTCTCGTTTTCTATGATTACTGTTACGATCTTAATTCAGAGAAAATGGGAACGTTAGGGGAAACTCTTGGAAAGAGTAAGCAATACTAAAGTAGAAGGTTACGATTCGGAAATGAAATAAAGATTATTCACATATACGCTACAGACAATCGTTAAGTTGAATTGGTTAATGGTAAATCAATGTTTTTCTGGTAATCAAAATTTCAAATCGACAAGATTATTGTTATCATATCTAATTTACTGGTTGTGACAATAGAAAATCCAGTATATGTTTCACATGAAAAGTGATTATATCAGTTTATGTGTAAATAACCAAGCGAAGATAGTTGTAGGAAACAGTTTTTTTCACCTTAATGTTTAGTTCTAAAAACTACTTTTAAATTACATTTCACAGATTGGGTCTTACCTACGAAATATCACTCCATAAGGCTGTACTTCCATCATAAAAAAAGTCAGTGGCTTTTTACTCTTAAATTAGGTAATCGGGAAAGCACGATCAAGGAAAAAGTGGAGAAAGTATGTATCAGATTCAAGAGAGCACGTGTTTGGTGACACACTGAAAATCCCCGTAAATTTACCCTCTCACGTGGCCCTTTCAGCGCCTACTCGCACAAAGGGCCTTCCACTCAGAGCCCCCAAGGCCCAAGGGAAACACACTGGGGGTTGATCTACCGTGAGAAACATCTATCTAACACACAAATCGGGTCCTACAGCGAAGAACTACCCTCGCTCTTCACATTCCTGACCCAAGATACAGTGAAAAATATACGTTCCAATTGTCTACATGAATGGACGTTCACGCAACACACATCTTTGGCTAACTATGGCTGCTGATAGAAACATACATTGGTATACGCATCATCTTTGTGCACAAAGTGTTTCTTCTAACACACTGTGCGGTGAGACACCCGCACTAGCAGTGATTTCCATATTACATACATTTTTGTGAGAGTTACAGTGAGTTGAACATCTAAATTACACGTCAAGGTGATCAATGTTCTGAAGGAAACGCCTCACACGCACAGCGAGAGAGCGGCTACAGCAAGGGACACATTTACACTGGCCGACTTTATACAGGTGAGAGGCATAACGCACGTTAACCTTGCTTGGTGTATTCATCACATGATTTCGATTGATATAAAATTGCGAAAGGATAGATTATCGTTATTTATACTTTTTTTTTTTTTTTTTTTTGATATGTCTGCTTTAGTTGAGATATTCTGATTTGCGTCTGTCCCTTTAGGTCCAGGAATCCATCAAATGTAATATAGGCTGAGTCGAATGTTCGAGATTGTCTGTCGGAAATGATATGTTAATACTGGATCGGTTTTGTGATTGGAAGCTAATGTAAACATCCGAAAGAGGTAACTAAACAAGAAGGAATAAACAAACAAACAAAGAGAGAGAAAGTAAGTGTTCCCTTAAAAAAAAAAAAAAAATTATCACTACGTACCCCATCTCCCTTCATCCCCTCCCACCCCCCTTACCCAATTACACAGCCGGTTCCTTTATTATTAAAAAAGGAATGCAGTTTATATTTCGAGGCTTTTCCTAACTACCTTTTTTCGAAAACTACACGAGTGGCAGTACATATGAACCACTTTCTCGGTCAGCTATCTAGTCACGTGTCTGGTTCATAGGACGCTCCTCCTTTCCCCTAACCCTTCCCCTTCCCTTCCCCTACCCTTTTCCCTTTCCCTTAATCGCCCCTTTCATTCTTCCTATCATTCCCTTTCCTTTTCATCCTCCCTTTACTTTCCCTTCTCTTCCCCCTCCTTCCCTTCCCCTTCCTTTTCATTTCTCCTTCCCCCTTACTTGTCCTTTCCTCTCTACCTTTCCTCTTTCTTTCTTCTCCCTTCTCTTTCCCTTCCTTTCCCTGCTCTTTCCCTTCCCCCATTCTTATCCCACTAGTAAGACCACAGTAATGTACTGTAGAGCTTTCGTTTTGCGCGCATGAACCAGACCGTTTGTCATGAATTAATAGTAAATACACCATTTTAAATTGATTAGTTTACCTTAAATATATGTCTATATATAATGTGAATATGTCTGGCATCGTGTTTCTGATATTCAGGTATAAGATTATGGAGACAGAGAGAAGGGGGAAAGAGAGAGAGAGAGAGAGAGAGAGAGAGAGAGAGAGAGAGAGAGAGAGAGAGAGAGAGAGAGAGAGAGAGAGAGAGAGAGAGAGAGAGATGGGGAAAGAGAGATAATTATGATAATAATAACATTACGATGCAATCCTATTTCTCGTTATTCTTCGTTAGAGATTTTGTGAGAAATTCACCAATGATCTACAGGACGTTTGGGAAATCACAGTCAGGGGCCGCCATCTCGGTCCAGGACCCGTGGAAGGTTTCTGCTTCTCC
>NC_051396.1:1155966-1158466 GCF_015228065.2 Penaeus monodon | reverse complement strand
ACCAAACTGCTTCCACGCTTTCTCTCGGGCGCCGAGCTCAGGCCCCGAAGCGGATCGA
The DNA here is from genome assembly GCF_015228065.2 of Penaeus monodon. Lineage (NCBI taxonomy): Eukaryota > Metazoa > Arthropoda > Malacostraca > Decapoda > Penaeidae > Penaeus > Penaeus monodon. The sequence goes on along the minus strand of NC_051396.1, from coordinate 1,158,408 downwards.
CTTTACGGCGGTCGGCACCTGATGCACATACTCACGTCCATACACACACACACACACACACACACACACACACACACACACACACACACACACACACATATATATATATATATATATATATATATATATATATATATATATATATATATATATATATATATACATATATTAAGAGAGAGACTGTCTGTGTGTGAAAGAGAGAGAGACAGACAGGCAGGCAGACAGACAGACAGACAGAATGAGAGAGAGAGAGAGAGAGAGAGAGAGAGAGAGAGAGAGAGAGAGAGAGAGAGAGAGAGAGAGAGAGAGAGAGAGAGAGAGGGAGAGAGGGAGAGAGAGAGAGAAAGAGACGAGAGATAGACAGACAGACAGAAAAAGAGACAGAGAAGCAGTCAGAGATAAAAAGGATTTTATGTATTTCCTTATTTCAGTGTATGTATCTTTGTGTTTACATTTGCATGTATTCCTATGAATTAGCGATCAAGTCAATGACCAACGCGATCGATACGAACACTACATTCTATGATTTCGCACACGTAAGACTATATGCAGAAAAAAACACTGACAGATGTACAGCAACTGCCAATAACTGTTTATGGGGCAGAAAATAATCAAATCAGGTGAACGACGTTATCATTAGGGGAAACAAATGCTGGGACTCTGCTATAAAAAAAAGGCTTAAACTTATATTCAAACTTATTCTTGTCATGGTAGAGTCTAATATGAATTGCATCATTAGAGCAAATTTAATATAATCTGGGCTTTAGAAGATAAAGGCATCATTTCATCCGATAAGATAGCAGTAAGAAATAAGCTAAGTCCTTTTCATCCATTGAAATGCATGTATTTCAGTAAAAACGAAAAACGTAATAAAAATATGAAAATGATAAAGAGTTTATCTTTCCCTCTCATGTTTGGATCTAATCTGAACCTAAATACTGAGTGTCTCCTGTTAATAGCTGTAAAAATAAGAGTGTTGTTTAAGTCTTGAATCTGTGATGTTTATCGTGTTTCTTATTTGTTTAAGACAAAAAAAAACATGCAATAAACATATCTTTGATTCCATGAAAAGCAATAAGTATGTCTGTTTTGCCTGGAGGCTGTTTCGTCTTCTGGACTTTTTTTTTTACTGAAGATGTATGACTGACCTTTTTGTGAAATCAATCTTTTATTGATCTCGTGTTTTTTTCAGTGAATTTGTGTGTGTGCGTGTGATTTAATTCATATCCCTAACTTTTTTGTTTATACTTGACATGCCTAATTTTTTGTGTGAGCTTTATTTGATCCTAACCTTGCACGGTCCCTTTTTCTAACTCTACTTTGAGAGTCTGCTGACCTTGTAGAGACCCTTTACATGACCCTGACCTACATGCGGACTCTTTCTTTCAACCCTTTACCTTGTCGTGAGCTTTAACGACCTTGTGATTGTTTTTATTGTGACCTTTACGCGACCTTTCTGTGGCCTTTCCTTACAAGCTTGGTCTTTTTGTAACGTATTTTGTGACCTCCTTGCGACCTAGAGCCTTAAAACGTCTATGACCTTTCAGTGATATTGACTTGTTTGCGTCTTTGGTGTGTCTTGTGTTCTCGACTTTTTTGACGATTGACCTTTTTTGACCTTTGATCCTTTGCGACCTGGACCTGTTAGGGATCTCGTGGTGATCGGAGGTCGCTGCTCATTTGCCTCAGTCGTCTTTTGAACTTTCCCTTCAGTACAAGCTTTACGGCTAAAGGGCTTTCAAATCGCCAGATTCGACAGTTGTTGTTTTGTTGTTGTTGTTAAAAAGCCACATAACATAGAAGTAAAACGTAACCATTCCATGGCCTGTGTGCTCAACATCGCAGATAAAAATAATGATGATTATTAATAATGATTATAGAAATAATAATAAAATGTTAATGATAATGATACTACTACTACTACTACTACTACTACTACTAATAATAATAATAATAATAATAATAACGATAATAATAATTATTATTATAATAATAATAATAATAATAATAATAATAATAATAATAATAATGATAATGATAATAATGATAATAATAACATTGATAATAATAATGATAATAATAATCATAATAGTGATAATAATAATAACAATAATAAAAATAACAATAACAATAAAAAGCAAAATGCTGTGCTGCATCAGATACAAAACGATGAATAATGTCTCAAAAATTCAAAGTTCTATTTACGTTTTGTGGAGACACCATCTGCTCTCCAATCCCGGGCCTATCAAATGCCTTGTTTGATTCAAATAACCAACAAAGATAATTGCAGATACGAATACGAGCTTAATTTCTTTTTAATCCTTATTTTGCACAGCCACTCACTATTCATTTTTTTCACATTGCATCTGCATTCCCCTCCGCGCTTGACATTTCCTCATTCCATTCCATACATCTCAATTGCATTTGCTGGAATTCGCCAGA
>NC_051396.1:1128466-1130966 GCF_015228065.2 Penaeus monodon | reverse complement strand
GAAAATTTTAAGTGACCATGCTCTCGTTAAGAGAATAACACGCACCCCCTTTTGGAAATACCGAAGCCCCCCTTGGAAGGCGCGCCCCCCAGGTTAAGAACCACTGGTCTAAACACTTACAAAGAAATTCCAATTCTCGCCACGTATTGCTGGCTTCCTGTAACCCAGGGCCGCGCTCGAGTGTACACATTAACAGCAAATATGACAAGGCAAGTATGTTGACCCTTCACGGTTCGCTGTTCTCGCGGTAATTATCGCTTCGGCTCGAGAAGAGAAAAGGCAAAGCCCAGAGGGAAGTAATGGACTAGGAAAAGGGTGGCCAGATGAGGAGAGAGGCTGTGTGTTTTGGAAATTTTTGACGCGCGTCTGTTCATACGGAAAACGCAAACGTCAAAGTCAGATAAGCGTCTACGTTATTTTTGTTTAGAATCACAGAAAAAAGCATCTACGAAAGTAAATAGAATTTTCTGAAAAATCCAATAAATAAGTAAAACGTTACTTCTGTGTTCTACTGAAAAAAACTAAGAAAGTAAATGTTCACGCTTGTTACATTGGCATTATATATGACATTTTGATATAATAATAATAATAATATAATATAATAATAATAATAATAATAATAATATAATAATAATAATAATAATAATAATAATAATAATATTTCTACATTCATATGAAAGATCCTCGCTTATAGAGGCAGAAATATATACTGTGCGACAATTCATAAGCACAAAAATCCTATTCTTTCTTTATCCTTTCTTGAAAAGTCCCTGTGCTTCAATGAAGTGAGGTCATTATACATTACACTGTCATTAAGATTTAAGTGAGGTGAGTCAGTCGAAACAGCAATTTATAGAACACCATAATTAAGCATATCTCATTAAGGTGCCTCAGAGATCCTAACACTAAGCATGGTCCACACACACCCAACCCATTCACGATAGAATACGAATTAAGCATTGACAAAAGAGACGTAGATTGAATACCCCTTTGATCTTTAGTATTGTTGACGCCTAACTAGAACGTGAGGAGAATGAGGATGATAGTGAAGGTGAGAGAGACAGACAGACAGACAGACAGACACAGCAGACTGTCAAAAAGATAGAATGATAGAAAGAGAAAGAGAAAGACCCCGGGAACAAACGAAATCAGAGAAGGAAAGACATTTTAAAAAAGTATCCGGAGTGAACGCGCAAGAGACGCCCAAACCGCATCCAAACAAGGAGAGCACAAACAGCCTCACGGAGACGACAAAAGCAGTTGCCCGACCCAATTGCCACGCCGCTCGGGAGGAGACCAGTCTGAAGGTCCTCCAAGACTGACGTCGAGATTGAGAGGATGATGGAAGGGCCAAACGCCACCGTAGTTAAGGCTTCTGCTGCAGGCAATTTCCCCATTGGCGAACAATAGGGGGCTGGAGACAGCTGGCGTGAAAATAACGCTTTTGCTATCGGCTCCTGCTGGCGAGGTTTTGGCAGCCCATCTCGGGTCTCCTTGCGCGCAGGATAGAAAAGAGAGGAAAATGAAATGAAGGAATATATGATATATGTGTGTGCGTACATATATCATCATCATGTGTGTGTGTGTGTGTGTGTGTGTGTGTGTGTGTGTGTGTGTGTGTGTGTGTGTGTGTGTGTGTGTGTGTGTGTGTGTGTGTGAGTGTGTTTACGTATATAGGGAAGAAAGAGACACAAAAAACAGACAGAAGGCGAGAGAGAGAAAGAGAGAGAGGATGTGGGGAGAACGATAGAAAGAGAGAGGGAGAGAGGATGGGGGGAGAACAAGAGAGAGAGGAGGGGGGGGGGGCAAGGGGAATTAAAAAAAGGGAGAAATACCGATAAGGCAGAAAGGAGGCAGCAGTTGCCTGAAAAATAATATCCGTAATATGCTTGGCGTTTACTGAGGGAAATTGAAAACTCGTTAAAGACCACAACGAAAAAGCCTAACAAGATCAAAAACATATGTGTATATATGTGATATATATATATATATATGTACATATATATCTACATACATACATATATATGTATATTGTATATATATATATATATATATATATATATTATATAACTATATATATATAATATTATAAAATATATATTATATATTATATATAATATTCTATCTATTATATATATTATATATATCTTCTCTTTATATATATATATATGTATATATATATATATATATATATATATATATATATATATATTATATATATATATATATATATATACATGTGCGCGAGCGAGAGAATTGTAGTGTGTGTATGTGTGTGTGTGTGTGTGTGTGTGTGTGTGTGTGTGTGTGTGTGTGTGTGTGTGTGTGTGTGTGTGTGTGTGTGTGTGTGTGTGTGTGTGTGTGTGTGTCTGAGTGAGTAAGTGATTGCATGTATATGTGTGTATATGTGTGTGTAAATGTTTCTGTATGTAGGTGTGTGCGTATGTACATGCCGATGTCAAGCATATTCGCAAACAACCCAATCCAATTTGATTTTTTT
>NC_051396.1:1123466-1125966 GCF_015228065.2 Penaeus monodon | reverse complement strand
GAGAGAGAGAGAGGGGAAGAGAAGAGGGGAGGAGAAGAGGGAGAAGAGAGGGGAGAGGGGGAGAGGAGGAGAGAGAGAGAGGAGAAGGGGGATAGAGGGGAGGGAGGAGGAAGGGGGGGGGGGAAGGGAGAGATGGGGGAAGAGGAGAAGAGACGGGGGGAAGAAAAAGGGGAGGCCCAGAGAGGAGCGGAAGAGAGGGAGAGAGAGAGTAGAGGTGGAGAGAGAGAGAGGGGGGAAGAGAGAGGAGGGAGAGGGGGAGGGGAGAGAGGGGAGAGAGAGGGGAGGGGAAAAAGAGAGAAAAGGAGAGAGAGAGAAATAGAAGAGGAGAGAGAAAGGAAGAGAGAGGAGGAAGGAGAAGGAGAGAGAGGGGAAAAGGGAGAGAGAGAACAAAGAGAGAGAAAGGGGACGGCTCGGTCGACCCCCAGCCCCGCACGAACCCTGGCGGGCTCACGTTATCACCCCCAGCCTGGGGACCCAAAGGGGGCGGAGGGCCGTGCTAAGCCGGGGACTCAGCTATGTGTAACTCGCAGAAGGCCAGGAAGGGTGCGGCCGCCTTGCGTCCTTCCTCAGCCTTCATGTACAGTGTCAGCACCTACTGGGCCCCGGGGAACCTTTAGACGTGAGCAGTAAAAAGGGAAAACCAAATTCAAAGGGGGATAAGCGGGCCACCCAAGAAGGATTTCAGCCTAGGTATTAGGGGGGGGGGGGGGGGGTCGGACGCGAAGGAGCGGGCGCTGGTCAAGATAGGGATGGCTAAGGACTACGGTGATGGAGGTGGGAGGGGAAGGAGGGATGGATGCGAGAGGGAGGGTAGGAGGCAGGAGGGATGGGAGGATTGAAGGAGGGGGGGGAGGGGAAAGGGGGTGAAAGGAGGCGGAAGGGGGGAAAAAAAAGGGTAAGGGAGGAGGGAAAGAGGCGGGAAGGAGGGAAGGGGGGGAAGGGGGAGGGGGGAGGGGGGGGAAGGGGAGGAAAGGAGGGGGAGGAGGGGAAGAAGGGGAGGGGGCGGGGGGAGGGGAGAAAGGGGGCAGGGGGGAAACAAGGAGGGGAAAGAAAAAGAAAAAAGAAAATTTTTAAAGAGCCAATAGAAAGGAAAACCGAAAAAATTAACCAAAACAGCAACAGCAAAACAAAGGACGAATTTTCCCTTTTTCAAAAAAATTATATATTTATTTTTTTAAATTATTATTATTATTATTTTATCATTATTATTATTTTTTTTACTGTATCAATTTCTAATTATCATTAATAATAATAATAAAATAAAATAATAATTTATTATTTTTTTTTTTTTTATTATTATTTTATTATTATTTTATTATTTATTTTTATTTTACTATATTTTTTTTTATATATTATATATATATACATTTCTACTATTATCTAAATATTATTTTTATTATTAATTTTTATTATTTTATTTTAATTTTAATTTTATTATTAAAATTTTTATTATTATTATTAAATTTTATTGTTTTTTTAAATTATTTTTATTTATTTTTAATTATCATTATTTTTATTATTATTATTTTATTATTTTAATTATCATATTATTTTTTTATAACTAATAATTTTTATATTTTGTTTTTATTTTTACATATCTTCACGTGTCATCATTTTTATTTTTATGATTTTATTATAATCATTATTTTTACTGTAATTTTATTATTTTTATTTGTTATTGTCGTTGTTTTTTGGGGTTGTTTTTGTTTTTTTTATTTTTTTTTAAATTTATTATTTTTTATTATTATATTTTTTTATTATCTTATTATTATTTATTATTATTATTATTTATTTTTTATCATTTTTAAATATTATTATTTTATTATATTATTATTTTTATATTATTTTTTTTTGGTTGTTGTTTTTATTATTATTTATAATATAAAATTAATTTTTAAATTTTTAATTTTTTTTTTTTAATTATTATTTATTATTATCATTTATTATTGATGAGTTGTTAGTATTATTATTTTTATTTTTATCATATCATCATATATCATTAAAATTTACTTTTGATTATTAATAATTTTTATTTTTAGCATTATGTTACCATTATTATTATTATTATTTTTTATTTTTTATTATTATTATTATTTATATATTAAATTACAATTATTGTTATTTTTATTGCTATTAAATTCTATCATTCATTGTTTTATTACTCTTTATAATTATTACTTTACCCTTTAACCCCCAACATTATGTTCCCCATACCCTTAAAGTAACGTCACCGTCATCATCCTTGTCAACTACATTTTAATGTTGATAATGTTTAATGTTATAATTATTATCATTAGCTCTAGTTTCAATTTGCATTAGCTTTTTTCAGCAATAGAATAAGTAGCTTTAAACACTATCATTTGTAGCTGTGTTGATCATAATATAGTAATAAAAAGAAAAGAAAAAGGGAGACTCAAAATGAAAAGTCGAAAAAAAGGGAATGTATTAAAAAACTAGTAGAAGCCTTTAATTAAATTTTTTCGAAAATATTTTTGTTTTT
>NC_051396.1:1120946-1123366 GCF_015228065.2 Penaeus monodon | reverse complement strand
ACCACGGTGCCCAATCGGGGGTGGTCGGGGGGCTACTACCCCGGGGGTTCCTCACCGCCGAAGTAGAGGTGTATCCACCAACACTGATCAGCCGCTACCATCTCTCCCCTCTGAGAGGACAGCCACTCTAACTCCAGTCGCTTAATTCACGATAGCAGAGTAACCGCTCATCTGCTGCAGGACCGGATGTTCAAGCGCCTACCCGGAAAGCACGCCTGAGATAGGCCTCGGGTGGTCACTCCGGGTGCACGCCACCTCTGCCACCCCCCCGAAAAACCCCAAAAAAGGGGGTCGGCAGGCTGGGACCGCCTCCGCCTGTGGGGTTCCCGAGGGCTTTGCCCCACAATTAAATGGGGGGCTGGCGCCTCCGGGGCACGGCGGATGTAACTCTGTTCCAATCCTGACCCCGACATTGCCTCCCAGCGGACCCAAAGCCGCCCTACTTGCTGGGTGGGAGGGCACACCCTCCCCCAGCATTTCCATTTTTTAAAAGACGTTGCCAGAGGGTCATTCGGGGGGAGGACTAGCAAGGCCAGTATATTATTATATATATATACTTATAAAATATATTATATATATATATTGTATATACATATATCTGTGTTGTGGTGTGTGTGTGTGGTGTGTGGGTGTTGTTATATATATATATATATATATATTATATATATATATATATTATAATTTGTGGTTTTTGTGTGTTGGTGTTTTGTTGGTGTGTGTGTGGTGTGGGTGTGTGTGTGTGGTGTGTGTGGGGTGTTTTTGTTGTGGCCCGGGGGTATTTTTAAAATATATTAAAATATAAAATAATATATATATATATATATTAATATTATATATATTTATAATTATCATTATAACGGGTAGGTTATGTTTTTAGCCGCCGGGCACAGCAGGATACTTAATTGTAGTTTTTATTTGTGAAAAGATCTTGGAAATGAGTACGTTGGGAGGGTTCCCCAAATTCCTTTTCCCCGGAGAGGCGGTTCCTTTTAGGTAAAATTTTTTTTCTATTTTTCCCGGGGTTGGGAATCAGCGTGCAGGTTTTCCCGAGCGGGGCGTGGACGGGGTGGACCGGAAAAAAATTTTCCTGAAAGGGGAGGGCGCCTTTTGGGTACGTCCCACCCCCGCAAATTTTCCCCGCTTTTTTTGTCCGGGGTGGGGGAAGGGGGGTTTCCCCCCCTTTTCCGGAAAAAACGAGGGGCGCGATTTTATGGAAACAAAGTCGCGGGCGCTGGGGACCCCGGGTCCTCGCCTTTTGGGCCCCGGGAAAACCCCCGGCTCCCCGTCATTTAGTTTTTGCCCACGGACCTTTATAGAAAATCGTGCCAAGGGAAATGTTTTTCCCTGACGAGCGGGATCCCCCGAGATCGCCCTCCAACTGACCCAAACCTTTTCCGGGACTGCAAAAAGAAGGGGGTCGTTTCCCCTTTCGAATTGAAGCCCGATAACGTCCCTTTGTGCAGATGGACGGGCGAAGGGGGAAACCCCAGACCCGGGGGCTGTGTTGGGAATTTTGGCCTTTGCCCCACCCCTTTGGTGGCAAGCACAAGCCGAGGAAGGGCCCCCACGGGCCCCCAAAGGGAAAGGGACTTTCCCGATGCTTACCTTTCTCTGGAAACGAACTCGCCCCAAAATGCGGGGCATGCCAGGGCTTTTGGGTCTTTCCAAACGCCCACCTGATGGGGTCATGCACAAAAAATTTCCAAAGGGGCGTAAAGGGAATCCTTTTGCCCCTGACCCCAAAACCGAAACCCTGACCAAAAGGGCCCCGGGACTGGACCCTTCGCAGCGCTTTTTTGAAAAGCCCCCCCCAGAGACCTGGGAAAATTTCTCGCTGTTCCTTTCCCTTTTTTTAAAGGTTTTTAGTGTTAGTCGTTCAAATTTTTTTCTATTTTTCTGTTTTTTTTCTGAATGTTATTAGGAATTCTTTGATTTTAAATGAGTTACTTTCTTTTTTTCTTGGTTCTATAAAATGAAAGCTTTCATTGTTATTAAAATATTTAAAATATATTTTTATATATATATATATTAATATAAATATATATAATAATAATATATAGTTTTACATATAAAAAAAATAAACAATAACACCCAACACACCCAAAATATAAATTAAAATATAATTATATTTTTAATAAAAATTAAAATTTTTATTTATATATTTATATAAAATATATTATTAATATTTATTTTTTTATATAGGGATTATAATAATATAAAATATTATATTTATTATATTATATATATATATTTTATATAATATATATATGTGTGTGCGTGTGTGTTTGTTTTGGCTGTGGTTTATAATATAATGTGTTTAAAATAATAATATATATATAAAATATATATATTATTATATATATATAAAATATGTGTGTGTGTGGGGGTTGTTTTATTATATTATTTATTTTAAAAATATA
>NC_051396.1:1113322-1115846 GCF_015228065.2 Penaeus monodon | reverse complement strand
TTCGGCAAGCGCTTTTCCTGAGTGCGCGTCAGTCGGGCTGGCGAAGGAGGTCCTCCCCAGTTTCGAGAACGAGCGCGCGATGATGGAGCAAGTCGCGGGCGCTGGAGGAGCCCCGCGAGTCCTCGCCTTCTGCCCGGAAACCCCGGCTCTCGTCATGACGTTCTGGCGACGGACCTTATAGACATCGTGCAGAAGCTGCTTTTCCGTGACGAGCGGGATCTCCTGACGATCGCCCTCCAACTGACCCAAGCCGTCCGGGAGCTGCACCAGAAGGGCGTCGTCCACTGCGACTTGAAGCCCGATAACGTCGTCGTGCAGATGGACGACGAAGGACGACCTCAGACGGTGCATGTGATTGACTTCGGCCTCGCACGACCCTTCGGTGGCAAGCACAAGCCGAGGAAGACCCTACGCCCCAAGGAATGGTACTGCAGATGCTACTACTCGGGAGACGAACTCTGCCTCAAGTGCGACATGCCAGGGCTTGGCTCTACCATCGCCTACCTGATGGAGGTCATGCACAAAATCCCAAAGGAGCGTAGGGAGATCCTAGCCATGACCTCAGAACCTGACCATGACCAACGCCCTGGGACTGAGCACCCTTCTGCAGCGCCTTCTCTGACAGCCACAGAGACCTGAATATACTCTGCTGTTCCTTTCCTTTTTAAGGTTGAGTGTTACGTCGTTCATCTTCTTTCTATTATTCTGTTCTTTTCTGACTGTTATAGGAATTCTAGATTTTACTGAGTTCACTTTCTTTTTGCTTGGTTCTATAAAATGATGCTTTTCATTGTTATTATATATATATATACATATATATATATATATATATATATATATATATAATATATATAATAGTAATATACATATAAATAAATATATACAACACCCACACCCACACACACCATATATATATATATATATATATATATATAGTATATATATTATATATTATAATATATATATATATATATTAACATATATATGAGTATAATATATATATATATATATATATATATATATATATATTATATTATATATATGTATATAGTATATATATATATATATATATATATTATATATATATATAGTATGATATATATTATTTATATTAATATGTGAGTGAGTGTGTGTGTGTGGGTGTATATAGGTATAATATATATTATATATATATATATATATATATGTGTATATGGGATATTGTGTGTGTGTGTGTGTGTGATATAAAAATATATAAATATAAATATATAATTTTTAAATTATAAATATTTTAAAATTATATATGTAACCATAATTTGTTTTGGGTGTTGGTGTTGTTATTTTATTTATATGTGAAAATATATATATATTTTTATATATATAAAATATATATATATATATATTTTATATTTTATAAATATTTTATTATATAACAAGGGAAAAGATCATTTTATAAAACCCCAAGAAAAAAGAAAGTAAAACTCATTTAAAATCTGGAATTCCAAAATAACATTCGGGAAAATAACAGAAAAATAGAAAGAAAATGAACGACAAAACACTAAAACCTTTAAAAAGGGGAAAGGAAAAAAGCAGAAATTATTCCAGGTCTCGGGGGGTTTTCGGAAGAAGGCGCTGCGAAGGGTGCCAGTCCCGGGGCCCGTTTTTTCATGGTGGTTTCTGAGGTCAGGGGCAAAAGGATCCCCCCTACGCCCTTTGGGTTTTTTTGTGCTTTGACCCCATACGGGTTTGGCGATTTTTAGAGCCAAGCCCGGGCATGCCCCGCATTTGGGGCGAGTTCGTTTCCCGAGAAAGAAAGCTTTCTGAAAGTACCACCCCTTGGGCTGGGGGCCCTTCCTCGGCTTGGGGCTTGCCACCAAAGGGGGTTGGGTTGCAAAGGCCCCCAAAATTCCAACACAGGCCCCTTTCTGGGGTTTTTCCCTTCGCCCGTAAATCTGCACAAAGGGACGTTATGGGTTTTTCCAATTCGAAAGGGGAAACGACGCCCTTTTGGTGCAGCTCCCGGAAAAGGCTGGGTCAGTTGGGGGGCGATCGTCAGGAGATCCCGCTCGTCACGGAAAACAGTTTCCCTTGCACGATGTCTAAAAAGGTCCGTGGGCCGGAACGTCAGGGACGGGGAGCCGGGGGTTTTCCCGGGGCCCAGAAGGCGGGGGACTCGGGGGGCTCCCCAAAGCGCCCGCGACGGGTTTTCCATAAAATCGCGCGCTCGTTCTCAAAAACTGGGGGGAAACCCCCCTTTCCCCCACCCCGACAAAAAAAGCGGGGAAAACCGCTGGGGGTCGACGAAAGCCAAAGGGGGCCCTCCCCTTTGGGAAGGAAAAATTTTTTCCGGCCCCCACGCGCCCGTCCCCCCCTGGGGAAATTGCACGGGCTGTTTCCCCCAACCCCGGGATAAATAGAGAAAATATTCCCAAAAAAGGTAACCCCGGCACTTTTCCGGGGAAAAGGAATTTGGGGGAAACCCTACCACGTACTCACTCCAAGATCATCAAAAATAAAAAACTACAATTAAGTACCATGCTGTGCC